>NW_027464115.1:39739-124229 GCF_050947455.1 Rhinoderma darwinii
TATAATATATCCCCCCTGTACCTGTATAATGTATCCCCCCCTGTACAATCTATTAACCATGCTAAACTCAGTTGGGCCCCATCTAAGACGCTGCTAACCAATCAGCTGTGATCTACTGGTCACCATTTTTTCCTGCAAGAGCTGTATTTATTTCTGGGTCTTTAGAATAATGGAAAAAGTGCCCCACTGTCCCAACGGGGCCTGATTCTGATATTGAACTGGACAGGGATTGCAGCCGTTACAGCCATATGTATACTATGTACACAGTGACTCCACCAGCAGAATAGTGAGTGCAGCTCTGGAGTATAATACAGGATGTAACTCAGGATCAGTACAGGATAAGTAATGTAATGTATGTACACAGTGACTCCACCAGCAGAATAGTGAGTGCAGCTCTGGAGTATAATACAGGATATAACACAGGATCAGTACAGGATAAGTAATGTAATGTATGTACACAGTGACTCCACCAGCAGAATAGTGAGTGCAGCTCTGGAGTATAATACAGGATATAACTCAGGATCAGTACAGGATAAGTAATGTAATGTATGTACACAGTGACTCCACCAGCAGAATAGTGAGTGCAGCTCTGGTGTATAATACAGGATATAACTCAGGATCAGTACAGGATAAGTAATGTAATGTATGTACACAGTGACTCCACCAGCAGAATAGTGAGTGCAGCTCTGGAGTATAATATAGGCTATAACTAGGATCAGTACAGGATATTTAATGTATGTACACAGCGACTCCACCAGCAGAATAGTGAGTGCAGCTCTGGAGTATAATACAGGATGTAACTCCGGACCAGTACAGGATAAGTAATGTATGTACACAGTGACTCCACCAGCAGAATAGTGAGTGCAGCTCTGGAGTATAATACAGGATATTACTCAGGATCAGTACAGGATAAGTAATGTAATGTATGTACACAGTGACTCCACCAGCAGAATAGTGAGTGCAGCTCTGGAGAATAATACAGGATATAACACAGGATCAGTACAGGATAAGTAATGTGATGTATGTACACCGTGACTCCACCAGCAGAATAGTGAGTGCAGCTCTGGAGTATAATACAGGATGTAACTCAGGATCAGTACAGGATAAGTAATGTAATGTATGTACACAGTGACTCCACCAGCAGAATAGTGAGTGCAGCTCTGGAGTATAATACAGGATGTAACTCAGGATCAGTACAGGATAAGTAATGTAATGTATGTACACAGTGACTCCACCAGCAGAATAGTGAGTGCAGCTCTGGAGTATAATACAGGATGTAACTCAGGATCAGTACAGGATAAGTAATGTAATGTATGTACACAGTGACTCCACCAGCAGAATAGTGAGTGCAGCTCTGGAGTAGAATATAGGATGTAACTCAGGATCAGTACAGGATAAGTAATGTAATGTATGTACACAGTGACTCCACCAGCAGAATAGTGAGTGCAGCTCTGGAGTATAATACAGGATATAACTCAGGATCAGTACAGGATAAGTAATGTAATGTATGTACACAGTGACTCCACCAGCAGAATAGTGAGTGCAGCTCTGGAGTAGAATATAGGATGTAACTCAGGATAAGTAATGTAATGTATGTACACAGTGACTCCACCAGCAGAATAGTGAGTGCAGCTCTGGAGTATAATACAGGATATAACTCAGGATCAGTACAGGATAAGTAATGTAATGTATGTACACAGTGACTCCACCAGCAGAATAGTGAGTGCAGCTCTGGAGTATAATACAGGATGTAACTCAGGATCAGTACAGGATAAGTAATGTAATGTATGTGCACAGTGACTCTACCAGCAGAATAGTGTGTGCAGCTCTGGAGTATAATACAGGATGTAACTCAGGATCAGTACAGGATAAGTAATGTAATGTATGTACACAGTGACTCCACCAGCAGAATAGTGAGTGCAGCTCTGGAGTATAATACAGGATATAACTCAGGATCAGTACAGGATAAGTAATGTATGTACACAGTGACTCCACCAGCAGAATAGTGAGTGCAGCTCTGGAGTATAATACAGGATATAACTCAGGATCAGTACAGGATATGTAATGTATGTACACAGTGACTCCCCCAGCAGAATAGTGAGTGCAGCTCTGGGGTATAATACAGGATGTAACTCAGGATCAGTACAGGATATGTAATGTATGTACACAGTGACTCCCCCAGCAGAATAGTGAGTGCAGCTCTGGAGTATAATACAGGATATAACTCAGGATCAGTACAGGATATGTAATGTATGTACACAGTGACTCCACCAGCAGAATAGTGAGTGCAGCTCTGGAGTATAATACAGGATGTAACTCAGGATCAGTACAGGATAAGTAATGTAATGTATGTACACAGTGACTCCACCAGCAGAATAGTGAGTGCAGCTCTGGAGTAGAATATAGGATGTAACTCAGGATCAGTACAGGATAAGTAATGTAATGTATGTACACAGTGACTCCACCAGCAGAATAGTGAGTGCAGCTCTGGAGTATAATACAGGATATAACTCAGGATCAGTACAGGATAAGTAATGTAATGTATGTACACAGTGACTCCACCAGCAAATAGTGAGTGCAGCTCTGGAGTAGAATATAGGATGTAACTCAGGATCAGTACAGGATAAGTAATGTAATGTATGTACACAGTGACTCCACCAGCAGAATAGTGAGTGCAGCTCTGGAGTATAATACAGGATATAACTCAGGATCAGTACAGGATAAGTAATGTAATGTATGTACACAGTGACTCCACCAGCAGAATAGTGAGTGCAGCTCTGGAGTATAATACAGGATGTAACTCAGGATCAGTACAGGATAAGTAATGTAATGTATGTGCACAGTGACTCTACCAGCAGAATAGTGTGTGCAGCTCTGGAGTATAATACAGGATGTAACTCAGGATCAGTACAGGATAAGTAATGTAATGTATGTACACAGTGACTCCACCAGCAGAATAGTGAGTGCAGCTCTGGAGTATAATACAGGATATAACTCAGGATCAGTACAGGATAAGTAATGTATGTACACAGTGACTCCACCAGCAGAATAGTGAGTGCAGCTCTGGAGTATAATACAGGATATAACTCAGGATCAGTACAGGATATGTAATGTATGTACACAGTGACTCCCCCAGCAGAATAGTGAGTGCAGCTCTGGGGTATAATACAGGATGTAACTCAGGATCAGTACAGGATATGTAATGTATGTACACAGTGACTCCCCCAGCAGAATAGTGAGTGCAGCTCTGGAGTATAATACAGGATATAACTCAGGATCAGTACAGGATATGTAATGTATGTACACAGTGACTCCACCAGCAGAATAGTGAGTGCAGCTCTGGAGTATAATACAGGATGTAACTCAGGATCAGTACAGGATAAGTAATGTAATGTATGTACACAGTGACTCCACCAGCAGAATAGTGAGTGCAGCTCTGGAGTAGA
This sequence comes from Rhinoderma darwinii, assembly GCF_050947455.1. NCBI lineage: Eukaryota > Metazoa > Chordata > Amphibia > Anura > Rhinodermatidae > Rhinoderma > Rhinoderma darwinii. Next base: position 43,186 of record NW_027464115.1, read on the forward strand.
ATATAGGATGTAACTCAGGATCAGTACAGGATAAGTAATGTAATGTATGTACACAGTGACTCCACCAGCAGAATAGTGAGTGCAGCTCTGGAGTATAATACAGGATATAACTCAGGATCAGTACAGGATAAGTAATGTAATGTATGTACACAGTGACTCCACCAGCAGAATAGTGAGTGCAGCTCTGGAGTAGAATATAGGATGTAACTCAGGATCAGTACAGGATAAGTAATGTAATGTATGTACACAGTGACTCCACCAGCAGAATAGTGAGTGCAGCTCTGGAGTATAATACAGGATGTAACTCAGGATCAGTACAGGATAAGTAATGTAATGTATGTGCACAGTGACTCTACCAGCAGAATAGTGTGTGCAGCTCTGGAGTATAATACAGGATGTAACTCAGGATCAGTACAGGATAAGTAATGTAATGTATGTACACAGTGACTCCACCAGCAGAATAGTGAGTGCAGCTCTGGAGTATAATACAGGATATAACTCAGGATCAGTACAGGATAAGTAATGTATGTACACAGTGACTCCACCAGCAGAATAGTGAGTGCAGCTCTGGAGTATAATACAGGATATAACTCAGGATCAGTACAGGATATGTAATGTATGTACACAGTGACTCCCCCAGCAGAATAGTGAGTGCAGCTCTGGGGTATAATACAGGATGTAACTCAGGATCAGTACAGGATATGTAATGTATGTACACAGTGACTCCCCCAGCAGAATAGTGAGTGCAGCTCTGGAGTATAATACAGGATATAACTCAGGATCAGTACAGGATATGTAATGTATGTACACAGTGACTCCACCAGCAGAATAGTGAGTGCAGCTCTGGAGTATAATACAGGATGTAACTCAGGATCAGTACAGGATATGTAATGTATGTACACAGTGACACCACCAGCAGAATAGTGAGTGCAGCTCTGGAGTATAATACAGGATATAACTCAGGATAAGTAATGTATGTACACAGTGACTCCACCAGCAGAATAGTGAGTGCAGCTCTGGAGTATAATACAGGATATAACTCAGGATCAGTACAGGATATGTAATGTATGTACACAGTGACTCCACCAGCAGAATAGTGAGTGCAGCTCTGGAGTATAATACAGGATGTAACTCAGGATCAGTACAGGATATGTAATGTATGTACACAGTGACTCCACCAGCAGAATAGTGAGTGCAGCTCTGGAGTATAATACAGGATATGTAATGTATGTACACAGAAAATTTGCAATACATTTATTAGGTGTGAATGGGGCCTCAAGCGGTTTACCCATCATCCTCAGAATTTTTTTTATATATGTCTAATAGCTGGTGGTTTCACTTCTGGGGAAGAAAGGGGTTTCCTTGCCCCCATTTAATTAGGCAAGGTGATCGCATCCATCTACAGACTGCAGGGAGAGGTGGCTGTGGACATTTGCAGCTCTACATTCAAGTCTATGGGATTTTCCGGTCGATCAGCCATTATGAAGATCTGCTATAAATGTCCAAGCTGGGAATCCTCTCCCCTCCTTCCAGTGTCATTTCAGCCAATGAGAGGTGACCATGAAGAGGAGAGCACGGCGGTGATCACTGATGATCGGGTGGGATGACCACGGCTGCAGGAAGAACCCGCTCAGTCCAGAGCTTATTCCAGCATCATCCCAGTACCTGCAGCACAAACCGCGTGGGAGCAGAGGGTCCAAATGTGGACTCCCAATCCCCCCCCCCCCCCCCGCTCTTATAAAATAAAACTTAAAGCGGAAGCCAAACACTTTAACATAATTGTTTATTTTTATGTCAAATTTTGTGCTGAATAATTTCATAATAATCTTATAATGCTCAGAGCGCCATTATTCTTATACAGAGCGCCAAATCCCCTGCATAGACCGTTACATAACCTTGTGCCTGCAGCCACCACTAGGGGGAGCTCACTGCATACAACATCTACTTCCATGACTGTGCAGGGAGCTCCCCCTAGTGGCGGCTGCAGGTGATCGTGTAACGGACACCTACAGAAATAGACATTGTAATTATTCAGCGCAGAATGTCGGATGTGAGACGGACATGATGAGAAGATACGGACATATTCACACATGACGTTTTGATGCAGTTTCTTTTACTAAAGTCTGGAGTGATCCAAAATAAAGGAAAAAGGGGGACTCCAGGAACAATATTGGCTGTAGCTGGGGTGACACCACTACATCTGCCCTAGTAGTCATGGAGACGAGGAGGACGGTGCCCGCAGCCGCTCTCCCGCCCGCACTGCTTAACTCCGCCTCCAGAAGGGTCCACACCCCATCAGCCGCTAGTCCCTATGACAGTCATTGTGTCAAAAAAGTGCAGGACTCTGCTGATTAACTCTTTCCTCTCCACTGCCTCTGGTTAAACCTTACGAGCAGATACAGAAGTCTGGCAGCTATATACAGGGGTGGGGGATGGGGCTCATCACAATTAATCATCTCCAATGTATAAAGGCCTTCCCTGGACTGTGCCGGAAATGTGTGAACAAGGCAGCCGATCCCTACAGGGGCGGATACTTCTGTAGCGGTGATGGGGGGGGTGTATTACTCGCAGCGCAGCGACCAATCACCTCGCGGTCTGACCACAATATTCTGCTCATCCCCGGACAAAGTGAAAAGGAGCAGGAAACACAAAATGCGCAGGGGGAGGGGCAATGTGCCACAATATCACATGACAGCGCGAACTGTAACCCGCCTTTGTGAGGCCACGCCCATCACTCTGGGAGTCTTTATGGAAACGGCTTAAGTGTACGGTCCTGGTGACATCAGTTCATTGGCCTTGTTTGTAATAGACGTGGACGGGTCCGGCAGCAGGCACCGCTCAGGAGGTCAGAGACCAGGCGGACGGGTCCGGCAGCAGGCACCGCTCAGGAGGTCAGAGACCAGGCGGACGGGTCCGGCAGCAGGCACCGCTCAGGAGGTCAGAGACCAGGCGGACGGGTCCGGCAGCAGGCACCGCTCAGGAGGTCAGAGACCAGGCGGACGGGTCCGGCAGCAGGCACCGCTCAGGCCGACGTCAGAGACCAGGCGGACAGGTCCGGCAGCAGGCACCGCTCAGGAGGTCAGAGACAGGCGGACAGGTCCGGCAGCAGGCACCGCTCAGGCCGACGTCAGAGACCAGGCGGACAGGTCCGGCAGCAGGGCACCGCTCAGGCCGACGTCAGAGACCAGGCGGACAGGTCCGGCAGCAGGCACCGCTCAGGCCGACGTCACCACTGGTTTTCCTGAAATCTTCAGATCATCAAAGGGGAGAAGGGCAAGGAGCTGAAAGAGACGGAGGAAACCGTGAGCGGGGGGACGTCTCAGGGGGGTGACCCAATATCATTACTGTTTACATTCACAGGCTGATAAATCATCCTGACCTGGTTCTGCTCACACAGCTGAGAATTTGTTACAATGTACCCAGTCCAGACAATGTGAGGTACATAGAAAAACGAAGAAGAATTGTAGAGCGGCCCTGAGTAAGGACACGGAGTGTGAAACGCGTCGGCTTCAGCACATTCTACTGGAAACCACCTCGACACGGCGTCTGTTCACATTTTTAGTTGATTCCCTTTTAATCACCAAACTGTGCTGGATCAATTCTTCTCCGTTTTTCTATGTTACTCGCCGCGGGCCGTCGCGGTCCAACCCGAGTGCAGGACTGGCGAGCTGGAGGCTTCCTCCCCTTTCTGAGGTTCACCCAGCAGCAGCACAAACGTCTCCTGTCCTGATAGTTTGTTACAATGGGTCAGTCTGTTTAGGTCAAAGAGAATGTTCTAGACTGGATAAAATTGTAACACCCCCTCAGATGTGAGAAGTATCAGTCAGGACAAGTTTTCAAAACTAAGTAAATCAATCAATACTCACATTCACTGACAGCAAGCAAAGATTTTGAAAATGAGGAATGGAAGTCTATCAGAATTATACAACGACGCTGCTTTGTCTGGATGTAGAAGACGACGGTATAATCCCCTCCCCCGGCCACGCAGGAAAAAAACAAGGCCGTTATGTTCCCCTTGGAGGACAGTAACACTTAGAGGCGGGGGAGGGGCCATTGCTTCAGTAACAGGTGGGGGAGGGGCCATTGCTTCAGTAACAGGTGGGGAGGGGCCATTGCTTCAGTAACAGGTGGGGGAGGGGCCATTGCTTCAGTAACAGGTGGGGGAGGGGCCCTTGTCATTATGGGGGGTGGTGATGGCCGGACAGGATTGGCTCCTCCCTCCTTACCTGGTTGTTGCCCTCTGCCAGGTCTTCTGGGGTGTCCCTTCCCGATTCCGCTGCAAGATGTCAGCCCCCGCCTGACACAACAACCTGGCCAATCCAGCGTCCTTCCTGCCGACCGCCAGGTGCAGAGGGGTACAACCGTTATACATGAAGGCGTCCACTGTGGGGCGATGTTGTAGCAGGTGAAGCAATAAGGAGCGGTCCAGCATCTCCACCGCCAGGTGCAGGGGGGTCTTACCGCTGGTGCCCTCCTAGTGGACAAGAGGAGAATGGCAGCTTACAATCTGAAGGAGAACTAGAAGCCTACACAGCCCTGCAGCACAGAGTATTTACAGGACACAAGCAGGGTAATTGAGGGGCATCAGTCCCCCCAGGGCGATCCCGCGCCTACCTGACTGTTGATGTCCGCGCCGCTCTCCAGTAAGAGAGACACAAGTGCAGGATTCCTCTTCAGGGTGGCCACGTGCAGACAAGACAGGCCTGCGCACAGATGGAGGAGCATTAGGTGCACATAAGTGAACGGTTAAGCCTATGAATACAGAAGCCTGGACCCCGACACCCCTCTATCCAGAGACTGAGCCCCCCGATAACTCACCCTTCCAGTTCTGAAGCTGCAGGTTCTGTGGGCCCCTGGGGCCCCGGAGCAGGATCTTGGCACAGTCCAGGTGTTCCTTCTCACAGGCCAGGTGCAGCGCCGTGTCTCCCTTCCGGTCCTGTAACTCCATGTTAATGTCTTTCTGCAGCAACGCCTCCACGACCTCCACCTGCGCCAGGTAGACCGCCAGGTGCAGGGCCGACTGCAAGACAGAGGGGACCATGAGCTGCAGACGCCACCCCTCCCCCACCAACACGGAGGGGGTCCTGACAACACAAAACAACTGCGGGCGTCACTATAAGGCTGCGCAAGAACGGCGCGCCGCCCCCGACCTGGACCCGCAGCCACTTCCCTCCACATCGCGGTGCCGTTTTTCGAATGCAATTTCCGCTGGAGAAACAAAGCCTCACTCCCCCCTCCGTCTCTGCGTGTGGTCCGGCCTCCTGGGAGGACATGCGACGCTGCAGCTCGTGATTGGCCAGGAGGCCAGACTGCAGGGACAAGGAGAGGCTTCTGGGTAACTAGGACTTTGGTTTCCGGAGTTGCAATTTTTGCGGCGGAATAAACGTGTCAGCGCTCGGCTTTCTGTCGCGGGTTTGTTTCCTCATTGAATTCAGTGGAGAAAACCCGCAACAGAAAACGCAGCGCAGGTCAATGTATGAACGTTTACGCCGCGGTCTCCAGATCCCGGAACCCTGGAATTAACCGCCCGCAGCCCAGGAAGTCGCCGGAACACATTTAAGGCAGAAAAATATGAGGCCAATTCAAGAGAAAACCTCCGACCGCCGGCGTTTCTGAAGACGATTTTCAAAAGCGTAGAATAAAAAAACAACGAAAAACACGTCGCTTATTTTTTTTCCGCTGCGTTTTTGGAGACCACGGAATAAAACGACGGCTCCCGCGAACTACACGGCTTCTTACCAGTGAATTAACGGCGATCTTCGGAGTAACGTGACCGGTTTCCACCTGCAGAACATCCCCCGACGTGGGCTCATCCCTCCGGTCACGTGACCGCGCCGCACTCACCTGATACAGGTCGTTCTGAATGTCCAGCACGTCTTTGGGGACCAGAGAGATTAAGTAGAGCGAGAGCTGCGGGATGGAGTGGATGACGGAGAGGTGCAGGAGGCTGGAAGAAGAGACAGGAGTGTTACCATTACACGTCAGGAGGGGGCGCCACACAACACACAGCGCTGACTGCCGCTACACCCATGGCATTGTGGGTACAGGATCTCCACCAGTATCGATCACTTGTTATAATAGGTTCAAGTGAACGGTCATCAGCACCGGTCTCCACTAGGTGGCAGCAGTGAGACACCACAATAATACCGGGCAGGAAGGGTTAAAGGACGAGGGTCGCAAAAAAAAAATGTTATATCAATTTGCTTTTAGTGTTTTATTAAAATAAATGTTATTTGTGTGTTTGTGTTTGACTTTTTTTTCATTTTTTCTCACTTTTTCCTCTCTGTGTGTCGCTTAACGGCAGACATGGAATACGGCACACACAGGACGGGAGCCGTTCCATCCACTATAGCGTACGCCGTCTGTGTGGGAACGCCGCATGCGCCGCTCTCACACAGTCCAGATTGAAGGTCTTCAGCCGAGCGACGTCCGGTGCCATGTTCTTGTGGACCGGAAGCCGCGGGCGGACAGTAAGATGACGACTTCTGGTCGCGGCTTCCGGACATGTGATTAGAAGCAAGCACGTGGAGCGGAGCAGGTAGAGATTTCTGTGTATGTTCGTGTTTTACTGTGTGATTACCACTGTACGTTAACCTTCTACACTGTGTGTTAGCTCAAAAAATGGCGACACACAGTGTAAGAGGTTTGACCGTTCAATCCCCTCGTTTCTCCCGGCACTAGCGAGGATTAAAGGGGGGGGGGATTCTGAGAGCTCACTAGAGCGAGGGATTTTTCCCCAATTTTGCAGCATAAAGCAATGAGGTTGCTTTACCACATGCAATGCTGCAATTTTGGGAATTGCTCCCTCTAGTGGCCAGCACATGGAAATGTTATAAATGTTAATTAGAATCTAATTTAGAATATTTCCTGACTCGTGAAAAAAATAATAAAATGAGAACAATCTCTCGTCCCCACACACGGACTGCTTAACTAAAAAAAAAACTATAATTTCTAGCGACATTCCCTTTAATACGGCAGCGTCACGTCTGGAGCCGCGATCATCATGAACGGGACCGACAGCTGCCGGTCTATCAGATATTCTGGAGGATTGGAAGCCGCATTAACCCTTGCACTGCCATGAGGTTTCCGCCCATTTTGAACCTCCGGTAGTCGCGAGAATTTTCACACTTTGGACATTCACTTAAAGGGGTTTTACCAGAACCGACATTTATCATCAAACTGCTGATCAGTGGGGGGTCTGACAAGGGGATTACCCGGCCGTGACCCCCCCCATATGAAGAAGAGCCGTACTGCGCACGCTCCCCACCGCGCCGGTCATTTCTACGCGGCTGCCGAGCGTAAAAGTGGTTTGTGATGAAATCTGGAGAAAAAGTCACCCGCGTAAGCATCGCCCCCCCGCGTAAGCATCGCCCCCCCCGCGTAAGCATCGCCCCCCCCCCCCGCGTAAGCATCGCCCCCCCCCCCCGCGTAAGCATCGCCCCCCCCCCGCGTAAGCATCGCCCCCCCCCGCGTAAGCATCGCCTCCCCCGCGTAAGCATCCCTCCCCTCCCCGCGTAAGCATCCCTCCCCTGCATAAACATCACCCCCCGCGTAAGCATCGCCTCCCCGCAGCTGCCCCCCAGCGTAAAACATCCCCTCCCCCACCGGCCCCCTCGCATAAGCATTCCCTGCTGCCCCCCCGTAAACATCCGCACAAAACGTCATCTCGCGAGCACATCAGACTCCTCCTCACAGCGCGACACGAGCGCAGGTTTCGTCTGTCCGCTCGCGCTCATTTACACGGCCCCCGGGCACACGACTGACGTGCAGATGTTTGGGGGCCGCGATGTGTCATTTTACCGACCGTATTTGCGGATCATGTGACCTACTCAGGGGTCGGGACAAAACTGGTGACATCAATTCCAGCCGTCCTTTTTATTGCGGGTCCGTGAATACCGACGACTGTGCCCCCCCCCCCCCCACTGGTCGGGATTTCCTGCCCTGCATTGACGCCGGGGTCCCCCCTCCCCCTGTCCTCTCAGGCCCCATCACAGGGGATTTCCACCGCCTGAAATAACTCACCACATCCTCCTGCCGGAGCCGCTGCAGATGTCACACCCGGCGGAGCACGAGGGGTTAACAACGTACACAGGCATGTCCCCGGCCGCAGAGTCAGGACGCCCCAAGAGCTTACACTCTAATCTGAGACCATCCACCTGGCAGGCACTCCGGGGCCCGGGTGCAGATCCTCATTGTGCGGCCGCGGTCACCTCTGATACCGGGTGCTGTAGCGGAAAGGGTTACTGACCAGTCACAGGCCGCGCGTGCGCCCCACAACACCCCCCCCCCCCCTCCCCCCGTCATCTATTACCGGGCCGGAGCCTCGTCTTGTGGTTTCAGGCGGATTTCGGGGAGTTTATGTTTTGGAAAACGCCTGAAAAAACCAGAAGCAGAACGCTCCCCTCCCCCCCCCCAACATCTGCCCATTCATATCAATGGGAACGCGGCGTTCTGTTCTGACATGGGGTTTTTTTTACTCCTCGTTTTCCAATAACACCCGCATAAAAAGACGCCCACGAAAAAGAGGTGCATGAGACTTCTTGGGCCGTTTCAAACGAGAGTGGCTTAAAAAAAAAAAAAAAAAGTCTGACGATCAGGAGCGGTTTCCCTCGGAGCTCCGTATTTTCTGACATTGTTGAGTTTGTGCCCCAAGGCCCGGATCCCACTCCCGACACGCCGGTAACGTTTCCATGAATGACGGCGCGGCGAGATATCACGGAGCGGTGAGTAAGTCCCACAGAACGATCGTGTCGGGAGTGTGAACGGACACGGCGTCCCGGCTGGAGGCGACGTCTATTCACTGTCAGGCGCTTCAGTGACAGCAAGCACATGAATGGGGAGGAGCGTATGACGAGGGTCCGGCACTGATTGGTCGGTCACTGATTGGTCGGTCACTGATTGGTCGGTCACTGATTGGTCGGTCACTGATTGGTCGGTCACTGATTGGTCGGTCACTGATTGGTCGGTCACTGATTGGTCGGTCACCGTCATACACTTCTCTGTAACACGCCCAGTTTTCTATGAAGAAACTCATTAGCATAAATCTAAAATTGCTCATAACTTGGGAAAATTAGCGTTTTTAAAATAAAAACCACCGTGCTCTACATTACAGCGCTGATCACATTATGTAGGGGACAGGGCGCTTATAATCTGCTGACAGACTAAGACTTTGTATTTCAATTCAACAGTTCCACAATCTCTGCTTGCTGTCAGTGTACAGGGACACGCGGTGTGTGCGGGGTCCACAGTGCACGCTCAGCTCTCAGATCATCTGCCCCCCCCCCCCCATGTCTGTGGTGGTGTCTGGCGCTGGAGATCAACCCCCGGGTCTCTGCATGGGAGCCCGCGGTGCAGGTGGAGTGTTACTCACGTGTCGCGGTGCAGGTGGAGTGTTACTCACGTGTCGCGGTGCAGGTGGAGTGTTACTCACGTGTCGCCGTCTTCGGACAGGTACATCAGGCTGTCCGGCTGCTCGCTGTCCTGGCTGCCAGTCCCCGGGGCTCCACTAGGGGGCAGACATGTCTGCGGCAGGGACTCCGTTAAAGAGACAGATTCATAGCTGGAGTCGATCCGCTCGGGATCCGGGACCTCACAGAACTGGTCCCCGTAGAGCGGCCGGGACGCAGAATCAGATTTTGGGGACCGCTCTTCAGGAGCAACGTGAAATGTCAGGACAGACTCCTCCTGCAGCGACTGCACAGACTCCGCCAGTCCCGAGTCATAGCGACCGTCCTCCGGGAGGCCCAGCTTCTTGGAACCCCACTCCTCCGACATACTGCACAGGTCACAACACAAGCTGCAAGTAAACGCAAGCCTCAATACCCCGAAATACAGACATCACAGTGACCGGGGGGGGGGTAATACAGACATCACAGTGACCGGGGAGGGGGGACGGGGGGGGGGGGTAATACAGACATCACAGTGACCGGGGAGGGGGGGGGGGGTAATACAGACATCACAGTGACCAGGGGGGGGGGGGGGTAATACAGACATCACAGTGACCAGGGGGGGGGGGGGGGGGTAATACAGACATCACAGTGACCAGGGGGGGGGGGGGGTAATACAGACATCACAGTGACCGGGGGGGGGGTAATACAGACATCACAGTGACCGGGGGGGGGGTAATACAGACATCACAGTGACCCAGGGGGGGGGGGGTAATACAGACATCACAGTGACCGGGGGGGGGGGGTAATACAGACATCACAGTGACCGGGGGGGGGGTAATACAGACATCACAGTGACCAGGGGGGGGGGGGGTAATACAGACATCAGTGACCGGGGGGGGGGGCGTAATACAGACATCACAGTGACCGGGGGGGGGGGGGGGGGTAATACAGACATCACAGTGACCGGGGGGGGGGGGGGGGGTAATACAGACATCACAGTGACCGGGGGGGGTAATACAGACATCACAGTGACCGGGGGGGGGTAATACAGACATCACAGTGACCAGGGGGGGGGGGGGTAATACAGACATCACAGTGACCAGGGGGGGGGGGGGGGTAATACAGACATCACAGTGACCGGGGAGGGGGGGGGGGTAATACAGACATCACAGTGACCGGGGAGGGGGGACGGGGGGGGGGTAATACAGACATCACAGTGACCGGGGGGGGTAATACAGACATCACAGTGACCGGGGGGGGGGGGGGGGGGGGGGGTAGTACAGACATCACAGTGACCGGGGGGGGGGGGGGGTAATACAGACATCACAGTGACCGGGGGGGGGGGGGGTAATACAGACATCACAGTGACCGGGGGGGGGGGGGGTAATACAGACATCACAGTGACCGGGGGGGGGGGGTAATACAGACATCACAGTGACCGGGGGGGGGGGGTAATACAGACATCACAGTGACCGGGGGGGGGGGGTAATACAGACATCACAGTGACCGGGGGGGGGGGTAATACAGACATCACAGTGACCGGGGGGGGGGGTAATACAGACATCACAGTGACCGGGGGGGGGGTAATACAGACATCACAGTGACCGGGGGGGGGGGGGGTTAATACAGACATCACAGTGACCGGGGGGGGGGGGGTAATACAGACATCACAGTGACCGGGGGGGGGGGGTAATACAGACATCACAGTGACCGGGGGGGGGGGGTAATACAGACATCACAGTGACCGGGGGGGGGGGGGTAATACAGACATCACAGTGACCGGGGGGGGGGGGGTAATACAGACATCACAGTGACCGGGGGGGGGGGGTAATACAGACATCACAGTGACCGGGGGGGGGGGTAATACAGACATCACAGTGACCGGGGGGGGGGGGGGTAATACAGACATCACAGTGACCGGGGGGGGGGGGTAATACAGACATCACAGTGACCGGGGGGGGGGTAATACAGACATCACAGTGACCGGGGGGGGGGGTAATACAGACATCACAGTGACCGGGGGGGGGGGGGTAATACAGACATCACAGTGACCGGGGGGGGGGGGGGGTAATACAGACATCACAGTGACCGGGGGGGGGGGTAATACAGACATCACAGTGACCGGGGGGGGGGGGTAATACAGACATCACAGTGACCGGGGGGGGGGGGGGGTAATACAGACATCACAGTGACCGGGGGGGGGGGGGGGTAATACAGACATCACAGTGACCGGGGGGGGGGGTAATACAGACATCACAGTGACCGGGGGGGGGGGTAATACAGACATCACAGTGACCGGGGGAGGGGGTAATACAGACATCACAGTGACCGGGGGGGGGGGTAATACAGACATCGCAGTGACCGGGGGGGTAATAGAGACATCACAGTGACCGGGGGAGGGGGTAATACAGACATCACAGTGACCCGGGGGGGGGGGGTAATACAGACATCACAGTGACCGGGGGGGGGTAATACAGACATCACAGTGACCAGGGGGGGGGGGCGTAATACAGACATCACAGTGACCGGGGGGGGGGGGGTAGCAGGATTAGAGTAGTGACCCGGTAAACCTCTCACCCCACACATCGGAGACGCCCGGAGCTTCATTTTAAGATTGTGGCCGATACGACAGAACCAGGAAAACCCCGAACACAGATCAGCGGCCAATAGCAGAAGGATTTACTGATCCCGGAACCAATCACACACCACGTAGGACTGACGTCAGCAACGGCTCCTCCACACCTGCACAGTATACATCGGTAGGTAGGAGTGGGTTAATGGTTGTCACATGACCAGGCAGGCTCGTCGTTAGTAAGGCGTGGCCGGTTGTCAGTGGGCGGGGCCGGGTGTCAGTGGGCGGGGCCTGATGTTTCCCGGGTGACGCAGTGTGCAGCGGCGGCGCTTCCCTTCCGATGTACAGAATACCGGATGTAATAACGCGGCCGCAAATAAACATTGTACATTAAAAAGCTATTCAGTTCCTCAACATTTACAAGATCTCTGCTTGCTGCATTGTAGGGTTAATATCTAGGCCACGTTTATATGAGCAAAAAAAAAAACTGTGGCTTGTGTTCACACGGAATTAGCAAAGTAAATTAATCCGTGAGGTGAGGGGGAGGGACTGAGGAGAGGTGAGTATGTGAGGAGGAGGGACTGAGGAGAGGTGAGTATGTGAGGAGGAGGGACTGAGGAGAGGTGAGTATGTGAGAAGGCACTGAGGAGAGGTGAGTATGTCAGGAGGAGGGACTGAGGAGACGTGAGTATGTGAGGAGGAGGGACTGAGGAGAGGTGAGTATGTCAGGAGGAGGGACTGAGGAGAGGTGAGTATGTCAGGAGGAGGGACTGAAGAGAGGTGAGTATGTGAGGAGGAGGGACTGAGGAGAGGTGAGTATGTCAGGAGGAGGGACTGAGGAGAGGTGAGTATGTGAGGAGGAGGGACTGAGGAGAGGTGAGTATGTCAGGAGGAGGGACTGAGGAGAGGTGAATATATGAGGAGGAGAGACTGAGGAGAGGTGAGTATGTGAGGAGGAGGGACTGAGGAGAGGTGAGTATGTCAGGAGGAGGGACTGAGGAGAGGAGAGTATATGAGGAGGAGGGACTGAGGAGAGGAGAGTATATCAGGAGGAGAGGTGAGTATATCAGGAGGAGGGACTGAGGAGAGTATATCAGGAGGAGAGACTGAGGAGAGGTGAGTATGTGAGGAGGAGGGACTGAGGAGAGGTGAGTATGTGAGGAGGAGGGACTGAGGAGAGGTGAGTATGTGAGGAGGAGGGACTGAGGAGAGGTGAGTATGTGAGGAGGAAGGACTGAGAGGTGAGTATGTGAGGAGGAGGGACTGAGGAGAGGTGAGTATGTGATGAGGGACTGAGGAGAGGTGAGTATGTGAGGAGGAGGGAATGAGGGGAGGTGAGTATGTGATGAGGAGGGACTGAGGAGAGGTGAGTATGTGTGGAGGAGGGACTGAGTAGATGTGAGTATGTGAGGAGGAGGGACTGAGGAGAGGTGAGGAGGAGGGACTGAGGAGGGGAGAGTATGTGAGGAGGAGGGACTGAGGAGAGGTGAGTATGTGAGGAGGAGGGACTGAAGACAGGTGAGTATGTGAAGAGGAGGGACTGAGGAGAGGTGAGTATGTGAGGAGGAGGGGAGAGTATGTGAGGAGGAGGGACTGAGGAGAGGTGAGTATGTGAGGAGGAGGGACTGAGGACAGGTGACTATGTAAGGAGGAGGTTATGAGGAGAGGTGAGTATGTGAGGAGGAGGGACTGAGGAGAGGTGAGTATGTCAGGAGGGACTGAGGAGAGGTGAGTATGTCAGGAGGAGGGACTGAGGAGAGGTAAGTATGTGAGGAGGAGGGACTGAGGAGAGGTGAGTATATCAGGAGGAGGGACTGAGGAGAGGTGAGTATGTGAGGAGGAGGGAATGAAGGGAGGTGAGTATGTGAGGAGGAGAGAATGAGGAAAGGAGAGTATGTCAGGAGGAGGGAATGAGGCAAGGTGAGTGTGTGATCTTTAGTACTCCGCTGATCTTTAGTACTCCGTTTATCTCTAGTATTCCGCTGATCTCTAGTACTCCGCTGATCTTTAGTACTCCGCTGATCTTTAGTACCCCGTTTATCTCTAGTATTCCGCTGATCTCTAGTACTCCGCTGATCTTTAGTACTCCGCTGATCTTTAGTACCCCGCTGATCTTTAGTACTCCGTTTATCTCTAGTACTCCGCTGATCTTTAGTACTCCGTTTATCTCTAGTACTCCGCTGATCTTTAGTAGTCCGCTAATCATTAGTACTCCGCTGATCTTTAGTACCCCGCTGATCTTTAGTACTCCGCTGATTTTTAGTACTCTGCTGATCTCTAGTATTCCGCTGATCTCTAGTACTCCGCTGATCTTTAGTACTCCGCTGATTTTTAGTACTCCGCTGATCTTTAGCACTCCGCTGATCTTTAGTACTCCGCTGATTTTTAGTACTCGCGCTGATTTTTAGTACTCCGCTGATCTCTAGTATTCCGCTGATCTTTAGTACTCTGCTGATCATTAGTACTCCGCTGATCTTTAGTACTCTGCTGATCTCTAGTACTCCGCTGATTTTTAGTACTCTGCTGATCTCTAGTACTCCGCTGATCTTTAGTACTCCGCTGATTTTTAGTACTCCGCTGATCTTTAGTACCCCGCTGATCTTTAGTACTCCGCTGATCTCTAGTACTCCGCTGATCTTTAGTACTCCGCTGATCTTTAGTACTCCGCTGATTTTTAGTACTCCGCTGATCTTTAGTACTCCGCTGATCTTTAGTACTCCGCTGATCTCTAGTATTCCGCTGATCTTTAGTACCCCGCTGATCTTTAGTACTCCGCTGATCTTTAGTACTCCGCTGATCTCTAGTATTCCGCTGATCTTTAGTACTCCGCTGATCTTTAGTACTCCGCTGATCTCTAGTATTCCGCTGATCTTTAGTACCCCGCTGATCTTTAGTACTCCGCTGATCTTTAGTACTCCGCTGATCTTTAGTACTCTGCTGATCTCTAGTACTCCGCTGATCTTTAGTACTCCGCTGATCTTTAGTACCCCGCTGATCTTTAGTACTCCGCTGATCTCTAGTACTCCGCTGATCTTTAGTACTCCGCTGATTTTTAGTACTCCGCTGATCTTTAGTACTCCGCTGATTTTTAGTACTCTGCTGATCTTTAGTACCCCGCTGATCTTTAGTACTCCGCTGATCTCTAGTATTCCGCTGATCTTTAGTACTCCGCTGATTTTTAGTACTCCGCTGATCTTTAGTACTCCGCTGATTTTTAGTACTCTGCTGATCTTTAGTACTCCGCTGATCTTTAGTACTCCGCTGATCTCTAGTATTCCGCTGATCTTTAGTACTCTGCTGATCATTAGTACTCCGCTGATTTTTAGTACTCCGCTGATCTTTAGTACTCTGCTGATGTCTAGTATTCCGCTGATCTCTAGTATTCCGCTGATCTTTAGTACTCCGCTGATCTTTAGTACTCCGCTGATCTTTAGTACTCCGCTGATCTTTAGTACTCTGCTGATCTCTAGTATTCCGCTGATCTCTAGTACTCCGCTGATCTTTAGTACTCCGCTGATCTTTAGTACTCTGCTGATCTCTAGTATTCCGCTGATCTCTAGTATTCCGCTGATCTTTAGTACTCTGCTGATCATTAGTACTCCGCTGATCTTTAGTACTCTGCTGATCTCTAGTACTCCGCTGATTTTTAGTACTCTGCTGATCTCTAGTACTCCGCTGATCTTTAGTACTCCGCTGATTTTTAGTACTCCGCTGATCTTTAGTACCCCGCTGATCTTTAGTACTCCGCTGATCTCTAGTACTCCGCTGATCTTTAGTACTCCGCTGATCTTTAGTACTCCGCTGATTTCTAGTACTCCGCTGATCTTTAGTACTCCGCTGATCTTTAGTACTCCGCTGATCTCTAGTATTCCGCTGATCTTTAGTACCCCGCTGATCTTTAGTACTCCGCTGATCTTTAGTACTCCGCTGATCTCTAGTATTCCGCTGATCTTTAGTACTCCGCTGATCTTTAGTACTCCGCTGATCTCTAGTATTCCGCTGATCTCTAGTATTCCGCTGATCTTTAGTACCCCGCTGATCTTTAGTACTCCGCTGATCTTTAGTACTCCGCTGATCTTTAGTACTCTGCTGATCTCTAGTACTCCGCTGATCTTTAGTACTCCGCTGATCTTTAGTACCCCGCTGATCTTTAGTACTCTGCTGATCTTTAGTACTCCGCTGATTTTTAGTACTCTGCTGATCTTTAGTACTCCGCTGATCTTTAGTACTCCGCTGATCTCTAGTATTCCGCTGATCTTTAGTACTCTGCTGATCATTAGTATTCCGCTGATCTTTAGTACTCCGCTGATCTTTAGTACTCTGCTGATGTCTAGTATTCCGCTGATCTCTAGTATTCCGCTGATCTTTAGTACTCTGCTGATCTTTAGTACTCCGCTGATCTTTAGTACTCCGCTGATCTTTAGTACTCCGCTGATCTTTAGTACTCTGCTGATCTCTAGTATTCCGCTGATCTCTAGTACTCCGCTGATCTTTAGTACTCCGCTGATCTTTAGTACACCGCTGATCTTTAGTACTCCGCTGATCTTTAGTACTCCGCTGATCTTTAGTACTCCGCTGATCTCTAGTATTCCGCTGATCTTTAGTACTCCGCTGATCTCTAGTACTCCGCTGATCTCTAGTACTCCGCTGATCTTTAGTACTCCGCTGATCTTTAGTACTCCGCTGATTTTTAGTACTCTGCTGATCTTTAGTACTCCGCTGATCTTTAGTACTCCGCTGATCTCTAGTATTCCGCTGATCTTTAGTACTCTGCTGATCATTAGTACTCCGCTGATTTTTAGTACTCCGCTGATCTTTAGTACTCTGCTGATGTCTAGTATTCCGCTGATCTCTAGTATTCCGCTGATCTTTAGTACTCTGCTGATCTTTAGTACTCTGCTGATCTCTAGTATTCCGCTGATCTCTAGTATTCCACTGATCTTTAGTACTCTGCTGATCTCTAGTATTCCGCTGATCTCTAGTATTCCGCTGATCTTTAGTACTCTGCTGATCATTAGTACTCCGCTGATCTTTAGTACTCTGCTGATCTCTAGTACTCCGCTGATTTTTAGTACTCTGCTGATCTCTAGTACTCCGCTGATCTTTAGTACTCCGCTGATCTTTAGTACTCCGCTGATCTCTAGTATTCCGCTGATCTTTAGTACCCCGCTGATCTTTAGTACTCCGCTGATCTTTAGTACTCCGCTGATCTCTAGTATTCCGCTGATCTTTAGTACTCCGCTGATCTTTAGTACTCCGCTGATCTCTAGTATTCCGCTGATCTCTAGTATTCCGCTGATCTTTAGTACCCCGCTGATCTTTAGTACTCCGCTGATCTTTAGTACTCTGCTGATCTCTAGTACTCCGCTGATCTTTAGTACTCCGCTGATCTTTAGTACCCCGCTGATCTTTAGTACTCTGCTGATCTTTAGTACTCCGCTGATTTTTAGTACTCTGCTGATCTTTAGTACTCCGCTGATCTTTAGTACTCCGCTGATCTCTAGTATTCCGCTGATCTTTAGTACTCTGCTGATCATTAGTACTCCGCTGATCTTTAGTACTCCGCTGATCTTTAGTACTCTGCTGATGTCTAGTATTCCGCTGATCTCTAGTATTCCGCTGATCTTTAGTACTCTGCTGATCTTTAGTACTCCGCTGATCTTTAGTACTCCGCTGATCTTTAGTACTCCGCTGATCTTTAGTACTCTGCTGATCTCTAGTATTCCGCTGATCTCTAGTACTCCGCTGATCTTTAGTACTCCGCTGATCTTTAGTACACCGCTGATCTTTAGTACTCCGCTGATCTTTAGTACTCCGCTGATCTTTAGTACTCCGCTGATCTCTAGTATTCCGCTGATCTTTAGTACTCCGCTGATCTCTAGTACTCCGCTGATCTCTAGTACTCCGCTGATCTTTAGTACTCCGCTGATCTTTAGTACTCCGCTGATTTTTAGTACTCTGCTGATCTTTAGTACTCCGCTGATCTTTAGTACTCCGCTGATCTCTAGTATTCCGCTGATCTTTAGTACTCTGCTGATCATTAGTACTCCGCTGATTTTTAGTACTCCGCTGATCTTTAGTACTCTGCTGATGTCTAGTATTCCGCTGATCTCTAGTATTCCGCTGATCTTTAGTACTCTGCTGATCTTTAGTACTCTGCTGATCTCTAGTATTCCGCTGATCTCTAGTATTCCACTGATCTTTAGTACTCTGCTGATCTCTAGTATTCCGCTGATCTCTAGTATTCCGCTGATCTTTAGTACTCTGCTGATCATTAGTACTCCGCTGATCTTTAGTACTCTGCTGATCTCTAGTACTCCGCTGATTTTTAGTACTCTGCTGATCTCTAGTACTCCGCTGATCTTTAGTACTCCGCTGATTTTTAGTACTCCGCTGATCTTTAGTACTCTGCTGATCTCTAGTATTCCGCTGATCTCTAGTATTCCGCTGATCTTTAGTACTCTGCTGATCATTAGTACTCCGCTGATCTTTAGTACTCTGCTGATCTCTAGTACTCCGCTGATTTTTAGTACTCTGCTGATCTCTAGTACTCCGCTGATCTTTAGTACTCCGCTGATTTTTAGTACTCCGCTGATCTTTAGTACCCCGCTGATCTTTAGTACTCCGCTGATCTCTAGTACTCCGCTGATCTTTAGTACTCCGCTGATCTTTAGTACTCCGCTGATTTTTAGTACTCTGCTGATCTTTAGTACCCCGCTGATCTTTAGTACTCCGCTGATCTCTAGTATTCCGCTGATCTTTAGTACTCCGCTGATTTTTAGTACTCCGCTGATCTTTAGTACTCCGCTGATTTTTAGTACTCTGCTGATCTTTAGTACTCCGCTGATCTTTAGTACTCCGCTGATCTCTAGTATTCCGCTGATCTTTAGTACTCTGCTGATCATTAGTACTCCGCTGATTTTTAGTACTCCGCTGATCTTTAGTACTCTGCTGATGTCTAGTATTCCGCTGATCTCTAGTATTCCGCTGATCTTTAGTACTCCGCTGATCTTTAGTACTCCGCTGATCTTTAGTACTCCGCTGATCTTTAGTACTCTGCTGATCTCTAGTATTCCGCTGATCTCTAGTACTCCGCTGATCTTTAGTACTCCGCTGATCTTTAGTACTCTGCTGATCTCTAGTATTCCGCTGATCTCTAGTATTCCGCTGATCTTTAGTACTCCGCTGATATTTAGTACTCTGCTGATCTCTAGTACTCCGCTGATTTTTAGTACTCTGCTGATCTCTAGTACTCCGCTGATCTTTAGTACTCCGCTGATTTTTAGTACTCCGCTGATCTTTAGTACCCCGCTGATCTTTAGTACTCCGCTGATCTCTAGTACTCCGCTGATCTTTAGTACTCCGCTGATCTTTAGTACTCCGCTGATTTCTAGTACTCCGCTGATCTTTAGTACTCCGCTGATCTTTAGTACTCCGCTGATCTCTAGTATTCCGCTGATCTTTAGTACCCCGCTGATCTTTAGTACTCCGCTGATCTTTAGTACTCCGCTGATCTCTAGTATTCCGCTGATCTTTAGTACTCCGCTGATCTTTAGTACTCCGCTGATCTCTAGTATTCCGCTGATCTCTAGTATTCCGCTGATCTTTAGTACCCCGCTGATCTTTAGTACTCCGCTGATCTTTAGTACTCCGCTGATCTTTAGTACTCCGCTGATCTTTAGTACTCTGCTGATCTCTAGTACTCCGCTGATCTTTAGTACTCCGCTGATCTTTAGTACCCCGCTGATCTTTAGTACTCTGCTGATCTTTAGTACTCCGCTGATTTTTAGTACTCTGCTGATCTTTAGTACTCCGCTGATCTTTAGTACTCCGCTGATCTCTAGTATTCCGCTGATCTTTAGTACTCTGCTGATCATTAGTACTCCGCTGATCTTTAGTACTCCGCTGATCTTTAGTACTCTGCTGATGTCTAGTATTCCGCTGATCTCTAGTATTCCGCTGATCTTTAGTACTCTGCTGATCTTTAGTACTCCGCTGATCTTTAGTACTCCGCTGATCTTTAGTACTCCGCTGATCTTTAGTACTCTGCTGATCTCTAGTATTCCGCTGATCTCTAGTACTCCGCTGATCTTTAGTACTCCGCTGATCTTTAGTACACCGCTGATCTTTAGTACTCCGCTGATCTTTAGTACTCCGCTGATCTTTAGTACTCCGCTGATCTCTAGTATTCCGCTGATCTTTAGTACTCCGCTGATCTCTAGTACTCCGCTGATCTCTAGTACTCCGCTGATCTTTAGTACTCCGCTGATCTTTAGTACTCCGCTGATTTTTAGTACTCTGCTGATCTTTAGTACTCCGCTGATCTTTAGTACTCCGCTGATCTCTAGTATTCCGCTGATCTTTAGTACTCTGCTGATCATTAGTACTCCGCTGATTTTTAGTACTCCGCTGATCTTTAGTACTCTGCTGATGTCTAGTATTCCGCTGATCTCTAGTATTCCGCTGATCTTTAGTACTCTGCTGATCTTTAGTACTCTGCTGATCTCTAGTATTCCGCTGATCTCTAGTATTCCACTGATCTTTAGTACTCTGCTGATCTCTAGTATTCCGCTGATCTCTAGTATTCCGCTGATCTTTAGTACTCTGCTGATCATTAGTACTCCGCTGATCTTTAGTACTCTGCTGATCTCTAGTACTCCGCTGATTTTTAGTACTCTGCTGATCTCTAGTACTCCGCTGATCTTTAGTACTCCGCTGATTTTTAGTACTCCGCTGATCTTTAGTACCCCGCTGATCTTTAGTACTCCGCTGATCTCTAGTACTCCGCTGATCTTTAGTACTCCGCTGATCTTTAGTACTCCGCTGATTTTTAGTACTCCGCTGATCTTTAGTACTCCGCTGATCTTTAGTACTCCGCTGATCTCTAGTATTCCGCTGATCTTTAGTACCCCGCTGATCTTTAGTACTCCGCTGATCTTTAGTACTCCGCTGATCTCTAGTATTCCGCTGATCTTTAGTACTCCGCTGATCTTTAGTACTCCGCTGATCTCTAGTATTCCGCTGATCTTTAGTACCCCGCTGATCTTTAGTACTCCGCTGATCTTTAGTACTCCGCTGATTTTTAGTACTCCGCTGATCTTTAGTACTCCGCTGATCTCTAGTATTCCGCTGATCTCTAGTATTCCGCTGATCTTTAGTACTCTGCTGATCATTAGTACTCCGCTGATCTTTAGTACTCTGCTGATCTCTAGTACTCCGCTGATTTTTAGTACTCTGCTGATCTCTAGTACTCCGCTGATCTTTAGTACTCCGCTGATCTCTAGTATTCCGCTGATCTTTAGTACCCCGCTGATCTTTAGTACTCCGCTGATCTTTAGTACTCCGCTGATCTCTAGTATTCCGCTGATCTTTAGTACTCCGCTGATCTTTAGTGCTCCGCTGATCTCTAGTATTCCGCTGATCTTTAGTACCCCGCTGATCTTTAGTACTCCGCTGATCTTTAGTACTCCGCTGATTTTTAGTACTCCGCTGATCTTTAGTACTCCGCTGATCTTTAGTACTCTGCTGATCTCTAGTACTCCGCTGATCTTTAGTACTCCGCTGATCTTTAGTACCCCGCTGATCTTTAGTACTCTGCTGATCTTTAGTACTCCGCTGATTTTTAGTACTCTGCTGATCTTTAGTACTCCGCTGATCTTTAGTACTCCGCTGATCTCTAGTATTCCTCTGATCTTTAGTACTCTGCTGATCATTAGTACTCCGCTGATCTTTAGTACTCCGCTGATCTTTAGTACTCTGCTGATGTCTAGTATTCCGCTGATCTCTAGTATTCCGCTGATCTTTAGTACTCTGCTGATCTTTAGTACTCCGCTGATCTTTAGTACTCCGCTGATCTCTAGTATTCCGCTGATCTTTAGTACTCTGCTGATCATTAGTACTCCGCTGATTTTTAGTACTCCGCTGATCTTTAGTACTCTGCTGATGTCTAGTATTCCGCTGATCTCTAGTATTCCGCTGATCTTTAGTACTCTGCTGATCTTTAGTACTCTGCTGATCTCTAGTATTCCGCTGATCTCTAGTATTCCACTGATCTTTAGTACTCTGCTGATCTCTAGTATTCCGCTGATCTCTAGTATTCCGCTGATCTTTAGTACTCTGCTGATCATTAGTACTCCGCTGATCTTTAGTACTCTGCTGATCTCTAGTACTCCGCTGATTTTTAGTACTCTGCTGATCTCTAGTACTCCGCTGATCTTTAGTACTCCGCTGATTTTTAGTACTCCGCTGATCTTTAGTACCCCGCTGATCTTTAGTACTCCGCTGATCTCTAGTACTCCGCTGATCTTTAGTACTCCGCTGATCTTTAGTACTCCGCTGATTTTTAGTACTCCGCTGATCTTTAGTACTCCGCTGATCTTTAGTACTCCGCTGATCTCTAGTATTCCGCTGATCTTTAGTACCCCGCTGATCTTTAGTACTCCGCTGATCTTTAGTACTCCGCTGATCTCTAGTATTCCGCTGATCTTTAGTACTCCGCTGATCTTTAGTACTCCGCTGATCTCTAGTATTCCGCTGATCTTTAGTACCCCGCTGATCTTTAGTACTCCGCTGATCTTTAGTACTCCGCTGATTTTTAGTACTCCGCTGATCTTTAGTACTCCGCTGATCTCTAGTATTCCGCTGATCTCTAGTATTCCGCTGATCTTTAGTACTCTGCTGATCATTAGTACTCCGCTGATCTTTAGTACTCTGCTGATCTCTAGTACTCCGCTGATTTTTAGTACTCTGCTGATCTCTAGTACTCCGCTGATCTTTAGTACTCCGCTGATCTCTAGTATTCCGCTGATCTTTAGTACCCCGCTGATCTTTAGTACTCCGCTGATCTTTAGTACTCCGCTGATCTCTAGTATTCCGCTGATCTTTAGTACTCCGCTGATCTTTAGTGCTCCGCTGATCTCTAGTATTCCGCTGATCTTTAGTACCCCGCTGATCTTTAGTACTCCGCTGATCTTTAGTACTCCGCTGATTTTTAGTACTCCGCTGATCTTTAGTACTCCGCTGATCTTTAGTACTCTGCTGATCTCTAGTACTCCGCTGATCTTTAGTACTCCGCTGATCTTTAGTACCCCGCTGATCTTTAGTACTCTGCTGATCTTTAGTACTCCGCTGATTTTTAGTACTCTGCTGATCTTTAGTACTCCGCTGATCTTTAGTACTCCGCTGATCTCTAGTATTCCTCTGATCTTTAGTACTCTGCTGATCATTAGTACTCCGCTGATCTTTAGTACTCCGCTGATCTTTAGTACTCTGCTGATGTCTAGTATTCCGCTGATCTCTAGTATTCCGCTGATCTTTAGTACTCTGCTGATCTTTAGTACTCCGCTGATCTTTAGTACTCCGCTGATCTTTAGTACTCCGCTGATCTTTAGTACTCTGCTGATCTCTAGTATTCCGCTGATCTCTAGTACTCCGCTGATCTTTAGTACTCCGCTGATCTTTAGTACACCGCTGATCTTTAGTACTCCGCTGATCTTTAGTACTCCGCTGATCTTTAGTACTCCGCTGATCTCTAGTATTCCGCTGATCTTTAGTACTCCGCTGATCTCTAGTACTCCGCTGATCTCTAGTACTCCGCTGATCTTTAGTACTCCGCTGATCTTTAGTACTCCGCTGATTTTTAGTACTCTGCTGATCTTTAGTACTCCGCTGATCTTTAGTACTCCGCTGATCTCTAGTATTCCGCTGATCTTTAGTACTCTGCTGATCATTAGTACTCCGCTGATTTTTAGTACTCCGCTGATCTTTAGTACTCTGCTGATGTCTAGTATTCCGCTGATCTCTAGTATTCCGCTGATCTTTAGTACTCTGCTGATCTTTAGTACTCTGCTGATCTCTAGTATTCCGCTGATCTCTAGTATTCCACTGATCTTTAGTACTCTGCTGATCTCTAGTATTCCGCTGATCTCTAGTATTCCGCTGATCTTTAGTACTCTGCTGATCATTAGTACTCCGCTGATCTTTAGTACTCCGCTGATCTTTAGTACTCTGCTGATCTCTAGTACTCCGCTGATTTTTAGTACTCTGCTGATCTCTAGTACTCCGCTGATCTTTAGTACTCCGCTGATTTTTAGTACTCCGCTGATCTTTAGTACCCCGCTGATCTTTAGTACTCCGCTGATCTCTAGTACTCCGCTGATCTTTAGTACTCCGCTGATCTTTAGTACTCCGCTGATTTTTAGTACTCCGCTGATCTTTAGTACTCCGCTGATCTTTAGTACTCCGCTGATCTCTAGTATTCCGCTGATCTTTAGTACCCCGCTGATCTTTAGTACTCCGCTGATCTTTAGTACTCCGCTGATCTCTAGTATTCCGCTGATCTTTAGTACTCCGCTGATCTTTAGTACTCCGCTGATCTCTAGTATTCCGCTGATCTTTAGTACCCCGCTGATCTTTAGTACTCCGCTGATCTTTAGTACTCCGCTGATTTTTAGTACTCCGCTGATCTTTAGTACTCCGCTGATCTCTAGTATTCCGCTGATCTCTAGTATTCCGCTGATCTTTAGTACTCTGCTGATCATTAGTACTCCGCTGATCTTTAGTACTCTGCTGATCTCTAGTACTCCGCTGATTTTTAGTACTCTGCTGATCTCTAGTACTCCGCTGATCTTTAGTACTCCGCTGATTTTTAGTACTCCGCTGATCTTTAGTACCCCGCTGATCTTTAGTACTCCGCTGATCTCTAGTACTCCGCTGATCTTTAGTACTCCGCTGATCTTTAGTACTCCGCTGATTTCTAGTACTCCGCTGATCTTTAGTACTCCGCTGATCTTTAGTACTCCGCTGATCTCTAGTATTCCGCTGATCTTTAGTACCCCGCTGATCTTTAGTACTCCGCTGATCTTTAGTACTCCGCTGATCTCTAGTATTCCGCTGATCTTTAGTACTCCGCTGATCTTTAGTACTCCGCTGATCTCTAGTATTCCGCTGATCTTTAGTACCCCGCTGATCTTTAGTACTCCGCTGATCTTTAGTACTCCGCTGATTTTTAGTACTCCGCTGATCTTTAGTACTCCGCTGATCTTTAGTACTCTGCTGATCTCTAGTACTCCGCTGATCTTTAGTACTCCGCTGATCTTTAGTACCCCGCTGATCTTTAGTACTCTGCTGATCTTTAGTACACCGCTGATCTTTAGTACTCCGCTGATCTTTAGTACTCCGCTGATCTTTAGTACTCCGCTGATCTCTAGTATTCCGCTGATCTTTAGTACTCCGCTGATCTTTAGTACTCCGCTGATCTTTAGTACTCTGCTGATCTCTAGTATTCCGCTGATCTTTAGTACTCCGCTGATCTTTAGTACTCCGCTGATCTTTAGTACTCCGCTGATCTTTAGTACTCTGCTGATCTCTAGTATTCCGCTGATCTCTAGTACTCCGCTGATCTTTAGTACTCCGCTGATCTTTAGTACACCGCTGATCTTTAGTACTCTGCTGATCTTTAGTACTCCACTGATCTTTAGTACTCTGCTGATCTCTAGTATTCCGCTGATCTTTAGTACTCCGCTGATCTCTAGTACTCCGCTGATCTTTAGTACTCTGCTGATCTCTAGTATTCCGCTGATCTTTAGTACTCCGCTGATCTTTAGTACTCCGCTGATCTCTAGTACTCCGCTGATCTTTAGTACTCTGCTGATCTCTAGTATTCCGCTGATCTTTAGTACTCCGCTGATCTCTAGTACTCCGCTGATCTTTAGTACTCTGCTGATCTTTAGTACTCCGCTGATTTTTAGTACTCTGCTAGTCTTTAGGCCTCCTTCACACAGAATTTCTCTGGCAATTTTATCTGCATGAAAAAAGCTTCTTAAAATGCCAACGTCATTAGCGATCCTGAGATTGTTTTCTCGTGACACATTGTACTTTATTTCAGAGGTAAAATTTGGTCGATACAATCAGTGTTTATTGTGAAAAACTCCAAAATTATGAGAAAATGTGCAAAAATTAGCATTTTTCTAAATTTGAATGAATCTACTTGTAAAACTGCTAGTAATACCACACATAATAGTCAGTAATTAACATTTGCCATGTGTCGGCTTTATGTTTGCACCGTTTTTTGAACATCCTGTTCTTTTTTCGAGGCTGTTACAAGGTTTAGAGCATAAGCAGCAATTTATCACATTTGCAAGTAAAATTAAAAACCCTATTTTTAAACTGCTGTTTTTAGGGGCCAGGTCAGTTGTGAAGTGACTTTGAGGGGCCCATACATTAGAAACCCCCAATAAGTCACCCCATTTTAAAAACGGCATCTCTCAAAGTATTCAAAACAGCATTTAGAAAGTTTCTTAACCCTTTAGGAGTTTCACAGGATTTAAAGCAAAGTAGAGGAGTAATTTACAAATTAATTTTTATTTTTTTGCAGAAATTCAATTTTGATTAAAAAAAATTTGTAACACAGAAGGATTTACCTGAGAAACACAACTCCATATTTATTGCCCAGATTCTGCAGTTTTGAGAAATATCCCCCATGTGGCCCTGTGTGATAATGGAGTGAAGCTCCGGCCTCAGAAGCACAGGAGCAGCCGGAGGATTCTGGGGCCTCCTTTTTATTAGAATATATTTTGTCAGGTTTGGAGAGGTCTTGTGATGGCAACACACAAAACACCTCAACACAACAGAAACACCTTAACAAAGACCCCATGTTAGAAACTGCACCCCACAATGAATTCATCTAGGGGTGTAGTGAGCAAATTTACCCCACAGGTGCTTCATAGATTTTATTAGAATTGGGGCGTGAAAATTAAAAAAATTATTTTTTCCAATAAGATGTGGTTTTAGCTCAAAATTTTTCAAGAAATAAAGGAGAAAAAGCCCCCCAACATTTATAAAGCAGTTTCTTCTCAGTAAAGCAACACCCCACATGTGGTTGTAAGCTGCTGTTTGGGCACACAGCAGGGCTCAGAAGGGAAGGAGCGTCATTTGGCTTTTGAAGTGCCGATTTTACAGAATTCGTTTCTGTTCGCTATGTCGCATTTGCAAATCCCCTGTGGGACCAAAACAGTGAAGGGGGTGTAGGGAGCATGTTAACCCCGCAGGTGTTTTGCAGAAATTAGTGTGGACTCGATGTTGCAGAGTGAAAATTGTATTTTTTTTCATAGCTATGCCAATATGTGGTGCCCGGCTTGTGCCACCATAACAAGACAGCTCTCTAATTATTATGCGGTGTTTCCGGGTTTTAGAATCACCCTTCATGTGACCCTAATCTTTTGCCTGGACATTTGACAGGGCTCAGAAGTGAAAGAGTACCATGCGGAATTGAGGCCTAATTTGGCGATTTACAAAGTATTGGTTCACAATTGCGGAGGCTCCGATGTGAAATAATAAAAGAAATCCCTGAGAAGTGACCCCATTTTGGAAACTTCACCCTTCAAGGCATTTATTAAGGGGTGTAGTGAGCATCTTCACCCCACACGTCTTTTCCATAAATGATTGCGCTGCGGATGGTGCAAAGTAAAAATTGCAATTTTTCCTTAGATGTGACATTTCAGTGCCCAATATGTCGTGCCCATCCTGTGCCACTGGAGACACAACCCAAAAATTGTTAAGCGGGTTCTCCCTGGGTTGGCGTTGCCATATATGTGGAAGGAAACTGCTGCTTGGGCACACCGCAGGGTTCAGAGGGGATGGAGCGCCATTTGGCTTTTGGAGCATGGATTTTGCTTTGTAGTAGTTCTGTTTGGGTATTACTGGTGTTTCAGTTTATAATGTGGGGGTACATGTAAGCCGGGCGGAGTACATCAGGGGCATAGCCAGGAGGTATAATAATGTGGGGGCACATGTGAGCCGGGCAGAGTATGTCAGGGGCATAGTCAGGTGGTATAATAATTTGGGGGCACATGTGAGCCGGGCAGAGTATGTCAGGGGCATTGTCAGGTGGTATAATAATGTGGGGGCACATGTGAGCCGGGCAGAGTACAACAGGGGCATAACCAAGTGGTATAATAATGTGGGGGCACATGTGAGACGGGCAGAGTACATCAGGGGCATAGTCAGGTGGTATAATAATGAGGTAAAATAATCCATAGATGTGGGTTACGCCGTGAAGCAATCCTTTATGCCCAGGCCGGTGTCGCACTAATAAAGGTCCTTTCTTATCCCCCTTTTGGTCCACACTCCGCACCTTTGCAATTTGGGGAATTTTGCTGGGAAGTGTCGTCCTGGTATAATACGGGTGCCCTCG
Source organism: Rhinoderma darwinii (assembly GCF_050947455.1). Classification (NCBI taxonomy): domain Eukaryota; kingdom Metazoa; phylum Chordata; class Amphibia; order Anura; family Rhinodermatidae; genus Rhinoderma; species Rhinoderma darwinii. Next base: position 71,339 of record NW_027464115.1, read on the forward strand.
CTTCCAGCAGAAATATACGAGTCCTCCCTTTCCTGGTATAATACGGGCGCCCTCGCTACCAGCAGATGTTTGGGTCCTCCCCTTCCTGGTATAATACGGGCACCCTCGCTTCCAGCAGATTTGTTTGGGTCCTCCCCTTCCTGGTATAATGCGGGCGCCCTCGCTTCCAGCAGATATGTTTGGGTCCTCCCCTTCCTGGTATGATACGGGCGCCCTCACTTCCAGCAGATATGTTTGGGTCCTCTCCTTCCTGGTATAATATGGGAACCCTCACTTCCAGCAGATATGTTTGGGTCCTCTCCTTCCTGGTATAATACGGGCGCCCTCACTTCCAGCAGATATGTTTGGGTCCTCCCCTTCCTGGTACAATACGGGAACCCTCGCTTCCAGCAGATATGTTTGGGTCCTCCCCTTCCTGGTACAATACGGGAACCCTCGCTTCCAGCGGATATGTTTGGGTCCTCCGCTTCCTGGTATAATACGGGCACCCTCGCTTCCAGCAGATATGTTTGGTCCTCCCCTTCCCGGTATAATACGGGCGCCCTCGCTTCCAGCAGATATGTTTGGTCCTCCCCTTCCTGGTATAATACGGGCGCCCTCGCTTCCAGCAGATATGTTTGGTCCCTCCCCTTCCTGGTACAATACGGGCGCCCTCGCTTCCAGCAGATATGTTTGGTCCCTCCCCTTCCTGGTTCCCTAATTTTAGGGCCTTGATAAATCGCCTCTTGAAACTGAAGGAAAGTTTCCCTCGGGCTGGACATCTTTCTTTCCTCTGATGTCAGGGCTGTTTTTTGCGGGATGTGCTGTAGTTTTTATTGGTAGCATTTTGGGGTACATACGACTATTTGATACATTTTTATCCCATTTTTTGGAAGGCAAAGTGATAAAAAAAAAACAGATTAGGAAGAAAAAGCTGCTCCTCTGAACGGGCGCTCAGGTGTGGATTGTACTGATATCTTCACAAAATCGTCAGGGTGTATTTTCAACGATTTTATTATTAAAAAAGAACAATATAAAATTTGATTGCTGCAATCAAATTTTATATTGTTCTTTTTTAATAATAAAATCGTTGAAAATACACCCTGACGATTTTGTGAAGATATCAGTACAATCCACACCTGAGCGCCCGTTCAGAGGAGCAGCTTTTTCTTCCTAATCTGCATTACTTCAAAACCGCAAGGAGAGGAGTTCCTGACACGAATTCACCCCATGCGGTTATGGCTCCAGAGGCAAGCACAGTGTGATCAAGCGTGTACAAGCTACAAAGGGTTGTGCTGGCGACATTGCACAACTCACCAAGGTGAGCTCCATTCATTAAGTTACTCACTATCCTACAAATACCAGAACGATATCACCTTAGAGGAGCGCCGTTTTTTTCTTTTTTTTCTCTTTTTTATCCCCCCTTTTTATCTTAAGAAAAAAAAAACAGCAATTCCCACGAAGTTCCTATAGGTTTTTTTTTACGGTGTTCACCACGTGGTATAAATAACAGAATATTTTTAACAGTTTACGGAGGCGGCGATGTCAATTATAAATAGTTATTTTTAGATTTTCAATTTTTTTCCAATAATAAAGACATGGTTTGTTGGTCGGTCGGCAGGTTGGTCGGTCGGCAGGTTGGTCGGTCGGCTAGTTGGTCGGTCGGCAGGTTGGTTGGTCGGTCGGCAGGTTGGTCGGTCGGTCGGCTGGTTGGTCGGTCGGCTGGTTGGTCGGTCGGCAGGTTGGTTGGTCAGTCGGCTGGTTAGTCGGTTGGCTGGGGAAGTTTGGGGTGGAAGAACTTGACCGGCCGCACAGAGTCCTGACCTCAACCCCATCCATCACTTTTATGATGAACTAGAATGAAGATTACGAGCCCAGCCCCCTCCACCAACATCAGCATCTGACCTCACAAATGATCTTCGAGGTGAATGGACAAAATTTCCCACAGACCCCCCCCCCCCCCCCAAAATCTTGTAGAAAACCCCCAGCAGATTGGAGGACATTTTACTGCAAAGGGTGTGTGTGTGGGGGCTCCATATTAATGTCTATGGATTTATAATGGGTTGTCATAAAAGCCCCAGTAGGTGAAGTCGGGGTGGGAGGGGGGGGGGGGGTCACAATAGATTACTTCACGGTTTTACCAGTTGTTTTTCCATGCTGTCGGTTTGTGTCTCTTGTGAAACAAGCTGGGCTATAGATTAGAGTTGCAATGGGGCCCCCCGTCTTCCCCACTCTCCAACGCCCTCTTCTTTTAGCCACACCCCTTACGGCGCCAAACACGGGTTTTCATGTTACGTGACTGAGGACATTGAAGGGTCTTTAGAATATTTTAGACTCTCAGTAATTCTGAAGATTAGCATCTCGTCTACAAGAACTTGGTCTCAGGGAAGGATGAAGATATTTTACCATTTCTTCTGCGACTCCTTGAGATTTGTTGATGTCCCATATGGGGGAGCGCAGAATAGTGGGAGCTATCCTCAGGAATTCCGGGAAATGTGGGTGTACGGGTGTATGTGAGTGGGTGTGCGGGTGTATGTGGGTGAGCGGGTGTAGGTGGGTGTATGTGGGTGAGCGGGTGTATGTGGGTGATCGGGTGTAGGTGAGCGGATGTATCTGGGTGAGCGGGTGTATTTGGGTGATCACGTGTAGGTGGGTGTATGTGGGTGAGCGGGTGTATCTGGGTGATCGGGTGTATGTGGGTGAGCGGGTGTATGTGGGTGAGCGGGTGTATGTGGGTGATCGGGTGTATGTGGGTGAGCGGGTGTATTTGGGTGTGCGGGTGTATGTGGGTGTATGTGGGTGATCGGGTGTAGGTGAGCGGATGTATCTGGGTGAGCGGGTGTATTTGGGTGATCACGTGTAGGTGGGTGTATGTGGGTGAGCGGGTGTATCTGGGTGATCGGGTGTATGTGGGTGAGCGGGTGTATGTGGGTGAGCGGGTGTAAGTGGGTGAGCGGGTGTAAGTGGGTGAGCGGGTGTATCTGGGTGAGCGGGTGTATGTGGGTCTGTGTCCCGCAGGTTCTCTGTCTCCAGGACTTTCCTCTGTGACGTTACAACTCTCAGGGGAGGAAGATTCTGGCATTATGACTTCTCTCTGGGGTTGCAGGGGGCGCTCTTCTCTCTGGTGCGGTCACGACCTGTTACGGGGGAAGTGACGGACTGAGGCGGTTACAGCGGATGATCAGGTCTGTAAATATTCTTTATTGATATTATAAAACACAATAGAAAATCACAGAAGACTAAAACATTATAAAAGATAGTGCCGAGGACAGTGATGGATGATGGGAGTCAGTGCTGAGGACTGGTAAATAATGGGGGGCACACAGTGTGGAGGGGACATCGATATATGACTAAGGTTACTCAGTGCAGTGATGGATGATGGGGGTCACTCAGTGCGATGGACAGCGATATATGATGAGGGTTAATTAGTGCAGTGAACAGTGATGAATGATGGGGGTTATGGTCCTATTACACAGCGCGATATGGGACATGAAAACGAGCGCTGATCGGCTTTGATTGGTTAGGAACGAGTGTTCATCACTACGATCGCTCGTCCTCATACATTTCCATGATGTCGGCAGCACGTCGTTGTTCACACAGGGAGATGTTCTGCCGGCAAGCGAGAAATCAGCGATTAACAGGCTCATTCATTGGCTGATCGTTGCGCTGTTTACACAGGACAATGATCGGGAACAAGAGCTTATATTAACCATCATTGGCCCGTGTACAGGAGACAGTGATGGATGATAGGGGTAGTCTCTGATGTACAGGAGACCGTGATGGATGATAGGGGTAGTCTCTGATGTACAGGAGACAGTGATGGATGATAGGGGTAGTCTCTGATGTACAGAAGACCGTGATGGATGATAGGGGTAGTCTCTGATGTACAGGAGACAGTGATGGATGATAGGGGTAGTCTCTGATGTACAGGAGACAGTGATGGATGATAGGGGTAGTCTCTGATGTACAGGAGACAGTGATGGATGATAGGGGTAGTCTCTGATGTACAGGAGACAGTGATGGATGATAGGGGTAGTCTCTGATGTACAGGAGACCGTGATGGATGATAGGGGTAGTCTCTGATGTACAGGAGACCGTGATGGATGATAGGGGTAGTCTCTGATGTACAGGAGACAGTGATGGATGATAGGGGTAGTCTCTGATGTACAGGAGACAGTGATGGATGATAGGGGTAGTCTCTGATGTACAGGAGACCGTGATGGATGATAGGGGTAGTCTCTGATGTACAGGAGACAGTGATGGATGATAGGGGTAGTCTCTGATGTACAGGAGACCGTGATGGATGATAGGGGTAGTCTCTGATGTACAGGAGACCGTGATGGATGATAGGGGTAGTCTCTGATGTACAGGAGACCGTGATGGATGATAGGGGAAGTCTCTGATGTACAGGAGACAGTGATCGGAGTTTATGGACAAATAGAGGAGCGAGGCACCGCTGTAAATATATCCCACCTAGGGGTAAGGGGTTAATAAGAGCATAATGTAACGCAAATAATTATAATGTGCCCCCACGAGAAGTTGGCTTCAAATAAATATATATTAGACTGGACCCCAACCTGCAGATACCCCGTGATCATGTGACCACCGTGAAGACGACAGATGAGACGACCTGAGGACAGTGGATCCCAGGGATATCGATCAAGACAAGAAAAGGAATCAGCAAACGTATATCAAAGGTAACAAAATCATTACCAGATATTTTCCCCGCTGATCCCCAAGTTATATCACATGACATTATGCTGTACTGATCCTCCAGAGCTGCACTCACTATTCTGCTGGTGGAGTCACTGTGTACATACATTACATTACTTATCCTGTACTGATCCTGAGTTACATCCTGTACTCCGGAGCTGCACTCACTATTCTGCTGGTGGAGTCACTGTGTACATACATTACATTACTTAGCCTGTACTGATCCTGAGTTACATCCTGTATTATACTCCAGAGCTGCACTCACTATTCTGCTGGTGGAGTCACTGTGTACATACATTACATTACTTATCCTGTACTGATCCTGAGTTACATCCTGTACTCCGGAGCTGCACTCACTATTCTGCTGGTGGAGTCACTGTGTACATACATTACTTATCCTGTACTGATCCTGAGTTACATCCTGTATTATACTCCAGAGCTGCACTCACTATTCTGCTGGTGGAGTCACTGTGTACATACATTACATTACTTATCCTGTACTGATCCTGAGTTACATCCTGTATTATACTCCAGAGCTGCACTCACTATTCTGCTGGTGGAGTCACTGTGTACATCACATTACTTATCCTGTACTGATCATGAGTTACATCCTGTATTATACTCCAGAGCTGCACTCACTATTCTGCTGGTGGAGTCACTGTGTACACATTACATTACATATCCTGTACTGATCCTGAGTTACATCCTGTATTATACTCCAGAGCTGCACTCACTATTCTGCTGGTGGAGTCACTGTGTACATACATTACATTACTTCTCCTGTACTGATCCTGAGTTATATCCTGTATTATACTCCAGAGCTGCACTCACTATTCTGCTGGTGGAGTCACTGTGTACATACATACATTACTTATCCTGTACTGATCCTGAGTTACATCCTGTATTATACTCCAGAGCTGCACTCACTATTCTGCTGGTGGAGTCACTGTGTACATCACATTACTTATCCTGTACTGATCATGAGTTACATCCTGTATTATACTCCAGAGCTGCACTCACTATTCTGGTGGAGTCACTGTGTACATACATTACATTACTTATCCTGTACTGATCCTGAGTTATATCCTGTATTATACTCCAGAGCTGCACTCACTATTCTGCTGGTGGAGTCACTGTGTACATACATTACATTACTTCTCCTGTACTGATCCTGAGTTATATCCTGTATTATACTCCAGAGCTGCACTCACTATTCTGCTGGTGGAGTAATTGTGTACATACATTACATTACTTATCCTGTACTGATCCTGAGTTATATCCTGTATTATACTCCAGAGCTGCACTCACTACTCTGCTGGTGGAGTCACTGTGTACATACATTACATTACTTATCCTGTACTGATCCTGAGTTATATCCTGTATTATACTCCAGAGCTGCACTCACTATTCTGTTGGTGGAGTCACTGTGTACATACATTACATTACTTATCCTGTACTGATCCTGAGTTACATCCTGTATTATACTCCAGAGCTGCACTCACTATTCTGCTGGTGGTGTCACTGTGTACATACATTACATTACTTATCCTGTACTGATCCTGAGTTACATCCTGTATTATACTCCAGAGCTGCACTCACTACTCTGCTGGTGGAGTCACTGTGTACATACATTACATTACTTATCCTGTACTGATCCTGAGTTACATCCTGTACTCCGGAGCTGCACTCACTATTCTGCTGGTGGAGTCACTGTGTACATACATTACTTATCCTGTACTGATCCTGAGTTACATCCTGTATTATACTCCAGAGCTGCACTCACTATTCTGCTGGTGGTGTCACTGTGTACATACATTACTTATCCTGTACTGATCCTGAGTTATATCCTGTATTATACTGCAGAACTGCACTCACTATTCTGCTGGTGGAGTCACTGTGTACATACATTACATTACTTATCCTGTACTGATCCTGAGTTACATCCTGTATTATACTCCAGAGCTGTACTCACTATTCTGCTGGTGGAGTCACTGTGTACATACATTACTTATCCTGTACTGATCATGAGTTACATCCTGTATTATACTCCAGAGCGGCACTCACTATTCTGCTGGTTGAGTCACTGTGTACATACATTACATTACTTATCCTGTACTGATCCTGAGTTACATCCTGTATTATACTCCAGAGCTGTACTCACTATTCTGCAGGTGGAGTCACTGTGTACATGCATTACATTACTTATCCTGTACTGATCCTGAGTTATATCCTGTATTATTCTCCAGAGCTGCACTCACTATTCTGCTGGTGGAGTGACTGTGTACATACATTACATTACTTATCCTGTACTGATCCTGAGTTATATCCTGTATTATTCTCAAGAGCTGCACTCACTATTCTGCTGGTGGAGTGACTGTGTACATACATTACATTACTTATCCTGTACTGATCCTGAGTTACATCCTGTATTATTCTCCAGAGCTGCACTCACTATTCTGCTGGTGGAGTCACTGTGTATATACATTACATTACTTATCCTGTACTGATCCTGAGTTACATCCTGTATTATATTCCAGAGCTGCACTCACTATTCTGCTGGTGGAGTCACTGTGTACATACATTACTTATCCTGTACTGATCCTGAGTTATATCCTGTATTATACTCCAGAGCTGCACTCACTATTCTGCTGGTGGAGTCACTGTGTACATACATTACTTATCCTGTACTGATCCTGAGTTATATCCTGTATTATACTCCAGAGCTGCACTCACTATTCTGCTGGTGGAGTCACTGTGTACATACATGACATTACTTATCCTGTACTGATCCTGAGTTATATCCTGTATTATACTCCAGAGCTGCACTCACTATTCTGCTGGTGCAGTCACTGTGTACATACATTACATTACTTATCCTGTACTGATCCTGAGTTATATCCTGTATTATACGCCAGAGCTGCACTCACTATTCTGCTGGTGGAGTCACTGTGTACATACATTACATTACTTATCCTGTACTGATCCTGAGTTATATCCTGTATTATACTCCAGAGCTGCACTCACTATTCTGCTGGTGGAGTCACTGTGTACATACATTACATTACTTATCCTGTACTGATCCTGAGTTACATCCTGTATTATACTCCAGAGATGCACTCACTATTCTGCTGGTGGAGTCACTCTGTACATACATTACATTACTTATCCTGTACTGATCCGGAGTTACATCCTGTATTGTACTCCAGAGCTGCACTCACTATTCTGCTGGTAGAGTCACTGTGTACATACATTACATTACTTATCCTGTACTGATCCTGAGTTATATCCTGTATTATACTCCAGAGCTGCACTCACTATTCTGCTGGTGGAGTCACTGTGTACATACATTACATTACTTATCCTGTACTGATCCTGAGTTACATCCTGTATTATACCCCAGAGCTGCACTCACTATTCTGCTGGTGGAGTCACTCTGTACATACATTACATTACTTATCCTGTACTGATCCGGAGTTACATCCTGTATTGTACTTCAGAGCTGCACTCACTATTCTGCTGGTAGAGTCACTGTGTACATACATTACATTACTTATCCTGTACTGATCCTGAGTTATATCCTGTATTATACTCCAGAGCTGCACTCACTATTCTGCTGGTGGAGTCACTGTGTACATACATTACATTACTTATCCTGTACTGATCCTGAGTTATATCCTGTATTATACTCCAGAGCTGCACTCACTATTCTGCTGGTGGAGTCACTGTGTACATACATTACTTATCCTGTACTGATCCTGAGTTACATCCTGTATTATACTCCAGAGCTGCACTCACTATTCTGCTGGTGGAGTCACTGTGTACACACATTACATTACTTATCCTGTACTGATCCTGAGTTATATCCTGTATTATACTCCAGAGCTGCACTCACTATTCTGCTGGTGGAGTCACTGTGTACATACATTACATTACTTATCCTGTACTGATCCTGAGTTATATCCTGTATTATACTCCAGAGCTGCACTCACTATTCTGCTGGTGGAGTCACTGTGTACATACATTACTTATCCTGTACTGATCCTGAGTTACATCCTGTATTATACTCCAGAGCTGCACTCACTATTCTGCTGGTGGAGTCACAGTGTACACAATGACCTGACATCGGGGGGGGGGGGGGGGGGGGGGGGGGGGGATCAGGTGGATGTAAGATTTATATACAGGCAGCAGCAGATTTCCTCAGACACTATATACAGATGTCACCGGTTTTTCTGCTTCTAGGGAAGAACTTTCATCTAGTGACTGAGGAACTTCAATAAAACCTCCAGCTGCCCCCTCCCCCGGAGTATATAAGTGATTCTGCTCTATAGGAGCCAGCCGGAGACAGTAGTGAATACAATAATCTTGGTGTTGGGTATATTGAGCGCCGGTGACTACACGTTCTGGGTCACATGACCACTGGTCATCCTTTTGGAGCCATAAACGCTCATTGATCCCCTTGTAATGTCCCATAATCCTCCTCTTCGGTCTCATTCGTGGCTTTAGTGTGAGTCTCGGGGTAGCGCCACCCCCGGTTATTAGACGTCCCAACATTAGTGGTTTACGTCTCTTTTATTCCTTCCTTCGTAAGAACTTTCTGAAGACAGATTTATTCCGTGGCTTTAGGTCTGCTGCGTGCCTGCTGAGGGTCTCCCCCTGTGGGGCAGCAAAAGAATGACAGCGACCACGGGAGGTCAGAGGGTCATCAATACGAAGGGTCACAGAGAAGCTTGAAGAGGTCTCCCAAGGGCCCGAAACGCACGTCACATTCTGATACAAGGCTATAACACAGAAAGAAAACTCAAATAAGCGAGGAAGAGGGACAAAAATACCCATGAAAAACATAGATAAGCGGCATCCTCAGTGATGTCACCGCTGCTCTCTAGTGAATGGACAGGCTACATTCTCAGTGATGTCACCGCTGCTCTCTAGTGAATGGATAGGCTGCATTCTCAGTGATGTCACCGCTGCTCTAGTGAATGGATAGGCTGCATTCTCAGTGACGTCACCGCTGTTCTCTAGTGAATGGATAGGCTGCATTCTCAGTTATGTCACCGCTACTCTCTAGTGAATGGATAGGCTGCATTCTCAGTGACGTCACCGCTGCTCTCTAGTGAATGGATAGGCTGCATTCTCAGTGATGTCACCGCTGCTCTCTAGTGAATGGATAGGCTGCATTCTCAGTGATGTCACCGCTGCTCTCTAGTGGATGGATAGGCTGCATTCTGAGTGATGTCACCGCTGTTCTCTAGTGAATGGAAAGGCTGCAATCTCAGTGACGTCACCGCTGCTCTCTAGTGAGTGGATAGGCTGCGTTCTCAGTGATGTCACCGCTGCTCTCTAGTGAATGGATAGGCTGCATTTTCAGTGATGTCACCGCTGCTCTCTAGTGAATGGATAGGCTGCACTCAGTGATGTCATCGCTGCTCTCTAGTGAATGGATAGGCTGCATTCTCAGTGGTGTCACCGCTGATCTCTAGTGAATGGATAGGCTGCATTCCCAGTGATGTCACCGCTGATCTCTAGTGAATGGATAGGCTGCATTCTCAGTGATGTCACCGCTGCTCTCTAGCTGTATATCTTACCTGAGCTGAAGGACTGTGACCTCCTCCTTCTTGTCGATAGGTTACGATTAGGACCAGCACTATCAGACTCTAGGAACAGCGGATGATGAGGGTTGTGTTTGGAGACTTCTGTTAAAAGGAAAAATAGAGAAAATTAACTGAATATTTAACTGAAATTCTGTTTCATCCCGACTCCCTGTAACATTACACGTATGATCCCGACTCCCTGTAACATTACACGTATGATCCCGACTCCCTGTAACTTTACCCGTGTGATCCCGACTCCCTGTAACTTTACACGTGTGATCCCGACTCCCTGTAACATTACACGTGTGATCCCGACTCCCTGTAACATTACACGTGTGATCCCGACTCCCTGTAACATTACACGTATGATCCAGACTCCCTGTAACATTACACGTATGATCCCGACTCCCTGTAACATTACACGTGTGATCCCGACTCCCTGTAACATTACACGTGTGATCCCGACTCCCTGTAACATTACACGTGTGATCCCGACTCCCTGTAACATTACACGTATGATCCCGACTCCCTGTAACATTACACGTGTGATCCCGACTCCCTGTAACATTACACGTGTGATCCCGACTCCCTGTAACATTACACGTGTGATCCCGACTCCCTGTAACATTACACGTATGATCCCGACTCCCTGTAACATTACACGTATGATCCCGACTCCCTGTAACATTACACGTGTGATCCCGATTCCCTGTAACATTACACGTATGATCCCGACTCCCTGTAACATGACACGTATGATCCCGACTCCCTGTAACATGACACGTTTGATCCCGACTCCCTGTAACATGACACGTGTGATCCCGACTCCCTGTAACATGACACGTGTGATCCCGACTCCCTGTAACATTACACGTGTGATCCCGACTCCCTGTAACATTACACGTTTGATCCCGACTCCCTGTAACATTACACGTATTATCCCAACTCCCTGTAACATTACACGTGTGATCCCGAGTCCCTGTAACATTACACATGTGATCCCGAGTCCCTGTAACATTACACGTGTGATCCCGAGTCCCTGTAACATTACACGTTTGATCCCGACTCCCTGTAACATTACACGTGTGATCCCGACTCCCTGTAACATTACACGTGTGATCCCGACTCCCTGTAACATTACACGTGTGATCCCGACTCCCTGTAACATTACACGTGTGATCCCGACTCCCTGTAACATTACACGTGTGATCCCGACTCCCTGTAACATTACACGTGTGATCCCGACTCCCTGTAACATTACACGTGTGATCCCGACTCCCTGTAACATTACACGTATGATCCCGACTCCCTGTAACATTACACGTATGATCCCGACTCCCTGTAACATTACACGTATGATCCCGACTCCCTGTAACATTACACGTGTGATCCCGATTCCCTGTAACATTACACGTATGATCCCGACTCCCTGTAACATGACACGTTTGATCCCGACTCCCTGTAACATGACACGTTTGATCCCGACTCCCTGTAACATTACACGTGTGATCCCGACTCCCTGTAACATTACACGTGTGATCCCGACTCCCTGTAACATTACACGTTTGATCCCGACTCCCTGTAACATTACACGTATTATCCCAACTCCCTGTAACATTACACGTGTGATCCCGAGTCCCTGTAACATTACACATGTGATCCCGAGTCCCTGTAACATTACACGTGTGATCCCGAGTCCCTGTAACATTACACGTTTGATCCCGACTCCCTGTAACATTACACGTGTGATCCCGACTCCCTGTAACATTACACGTGTGATCCCGACTCCCTGTAACATTACACGTGTGATCCCGACTCCCTGTAACATTACACGTGTGATCCCGACTCCCTGTAACATTACACGTGTGATCCCGACTCCCTGTAACATTACACGTGTGATCCCGACTCCCTGTAACATTACACGTGTGATCCCGACTCCCTGTAACATTACACGTGTGATCCCGACTCCCTGTAACATTACACGTGTGATCCCGACTCCCTGTAACATTACACGTGTGATCCCGACTCCCTGTAACATTACACGTGTGATCCCGACTCCCTGTAACATTACACGTGTGATCCCGACTCCCTGTAACATTACACGTGTGATCACGACTCCCTGTAACATGACACGTGTGATCCCGACTCCCTGTAACATTACACGTATGATCCCGACTCCCTGTAACATTACACGTATGATCCCGATTCTCTGTAACATTACACGTATGATCCAGGTTCCCCGTAACATTACACATATTATCCCGACTCCCTGTAACATTACACGTGTGATCCCGATTCCCTGTAACATTACACGTTTGATCCCGACTCCCTGTAACATTACACGTTTGATCCCGACTCCCTGTAACATTACACATGTGATCCCGACTCCCTGTAACATTACACATGTGATCCCGAGTCCCTGTACATTACACGCGTGATCCCGACTCCCTGTAACATGACACGTGTGATCCCGACTCCCTGTAACATGACACGTGTGATCCTGACTCCCTGTAACATTACACGTATGATCCTGACTCCCTGTAACATTACACGTATGATCCCGATTCCCTGTAACATTACACGTATTATCCCGACTCCCTGTAACATTACACGTGTGATCCCGACTCCCTGTAACATTACACGTGTGATCCCGACACCCTGTAACATTACACGTGTGATCCCGACTCCCTGTAACATTACACGTGTGATCCCGACTCCCTGTAACATGACACGTGTGATCCCGACTCCCTGTAACATGACACGTGTGATCCCGACTCCCTGTAACATGACACGTGTGATCCCGACTCCCTGTAACATGACACGTGTGATCCCGACTCCCCGTAACATTACACGTATTATCCCGACTCCCTGTAACATTACACGTATGATCCCGATTCCCTGTAACATTACACGTATGATCCAGGTTCCCTGTAACATTACACATATTATCCCGACTCCCTGTAACATTACACGTGTGATCCCGATTCCCTGTAACATTACACGTGTGATCCCGACTCCCTGTAACATTACACGTATGATCCGGATTCCCTGTAACATTACACGTATGATCCAGGTTCCCTGTAACATTACACATATTATCCCGACTCCCTGTAACATTACACGTGTGATCCCGACACCCTGTAACATTACACGTATGATCCCGATTCCCTGTAACATTACACGTATGATCCCGACTCCCTGTAACATTACACGTATGATCCCGATTCCCTGTAACATTACACGTATGATCCAGGTTCCCTGTAACATTACACATATTATCCCGACTCCCTGTAACATTACACGTATGATCCCGACTCCCTGTAACTTCACACGTATGATCCTGACTCCCTGTAACTTCACACGTATGATCCTGACTCCCTGTCTGTCCTTGTGATGTCTTCTGATCCATTATTTGGGTGTATATGGACCATGTACTTTACCTGGTTCTCTGCCCAATACATTTAGGATTTAGGATCTTTGTATGACCTGCCGGACTATTAGGAGATCCCAGGAATAGTCATTGTACAATATCCCATATGAGTCCCCACCAGAAAATAACGGGGTGTCTCACCGGCTGCCACATTCTTCATCTCCTTTCGATATGGTGAATCGGCTACTGGAACTATATCTGCGGCTCGTGGTGATCTAGACTGACACAAATCTGGCATCCAGGACCTTAAACGATTAATAGATTATTATCAGTCCCTAATTGATCGTCAAACAGAACACAAAATTACAGAACAGCCCAGAATGATGATTAATGATCCTCAAATATCCTGCAATAACTGATCACCATCATCTAACGCCTCAGAGTCATCTCTGGAGAGGAAGTCGATTCTTATTTGTGATTGTCCATCAATAATGTCTGTGGTACACGGCACCAACAACAAATGGCGCGTCACAAATCTCTATTCTAGTACCGGTCTCCCATTGATATCCATGTAAATAGTAAGGAAAAAGTTGAAAAGACAGGGGAGACAAAGAAGACAGAGAGTCAAGAGAGACAAAGGAAGAGACAAAAGTAGATACTAGGGAGACAGTGAGAGAGGCAGAGGAGACATAGAAATAGACAGGGAAGAAAAGGAGAGGCAGGGAAGACAGAGCGAGAGAGGCAGGGAAGACAGAGAGAGAGAGAGACAGGGAAGACAAAGAGGCAGGGAAGACAAAGAGAGAGGCAGAGAAGACAAAGAGAGGCAGGGAAGACAAAGAGAGGCAGGGAAGACAAAGAGAGGCAGGGGAAGCAAAGGAGATTCAAGGAAGAATCTCTATTTTAGTACCTGTCTCCCATTGATATCCATGTAAACAGTAAGGAAAAAGTGGAAAAGACATGGGAGACAAAGAGAGTCAAGAAAAACAAAGGGAGAGAAAAAAAAGTAGATACTAGGGAGACAGTGAGATAGGCATTGGAAAGAAAGAGAGAGGCAGGGAAGACAGAGAGAGAGAGAGGCAGGGAAGACAGCGAGAGAGAGGCAGGGAAGACAGAGATAGAGAGGCAGGGAAGACAGAGAGAGAGGCAGGGAAGACAGAGAGAGAGGCAGGGAAGACAGAGAGAGAGGCAGGGAAGACAGAGAGAGAGGCAGGGAAGACAGAGAGAGAGGCAGGGAAGACAAAGAGAGAGGCAGGGAAGACCGAGAGAGAGAGAGAGAGAGAGAGAGAGGCAGGAAAGACAGAGAGAGAGAGAGGCAGGGAAGACAGAGAGCGAGGCAGGGAAGACAGAGAGAGGCAGGGAAGACAGAGAGGCAGGGAAGACAGAGAGAGAGAGGCAGGGAAGACAGAGAGAGAGAGGCAGGGAAGACAGAGAGAGAGAGGCAGGGAAGACAGAGAGAGAGGCAGGGAAGACAGAGAGAGAGAGAGAGGCAAGAAAGACAGAGAGACAGAGAGAGGCAGGAAAGACAGAGAGAGAGGCAGGGAAGACAGAGAGAGAGGCAGGGAAGACAGAGAGAGAGGCAGGGAAGACAGAGAGAGAGGCAGGGAAGACAGAGAGAGAGGCAGGGAAGACAGAGAGAGAGGCAGGGAAGAGAGAGAGAGAGAGAGAGAGGGGCAGGGAAGACAGAGAGAGAGAGAGAGAGGCAGGGAAGACAGAGAGAGAGAGAGAGAGAGGCAGGGAAGACAGAGAGAGAGAGAGAGGCAGGGAAGACAGAGAGAGAGAGAGAGGCAGGGAAGACAGAGAGAGAGAGAGAGGCAGGGAAGACAGAGAGAGAGAGAGAGGCAGGGAAGACAGAGAGAGAGAGAGGCAGGGAAGACAGAGAGAGAGAGAGAGGCAGGGAAGACAGAGAGAGAGAGAGAGAGAGAGGCAGGGAAGACAGAGAGAGAGAGAGAGAGAGAGGCAGGGAAGACAGAGAGAGAGAGAGAGAGGCAGGGAAGACAGAGAGAGAGAGGCAGGGAAGACAGAGAGAGAGAGAGAGAGAGAGAGAGAGGCAGGGAAGACAGAGAGAGAGAGAGAGAGAGAGAGAGGCAGGGAAGACAGAGAGAGAGAGAGAGAGAGGCAGGGAAGACAGAGAGAGAGAGAGAGGTAGGGAAGACAGAGAGAGAGAGGCAGGGAAGACAGAGAGAGAGAGAGAGGCAGGAAAGACAGAGAGAGAGAGAGGCAGGAAAGACAGAGAGAGAGAGAGGCAGGGAAGACAGAGAGAGAGAGAGAGGCAGGGAAGACAGAGAGAGAGAGAGGCAGGGAAGACAGAGAGAGAGAGAGGAAGGAAGACAGAGAGAGAGAGAGGCAGGGAAGACAGAGAGAGAGAGAGGCAGGGAAGACAGAGAGAGAGAGGCAGGGAAGACAGAGAGAGAGAGAGGCAGGGAAGACAGAGAGAGAGAGAGGCAGGGAAGACAGAGAGAGAGAGAGGCAGGGAAGACAGAGAGAGAGAGAGGCAGGGAAGACAGAGAGAGAGAGAGGCAGGGAAGACAGAGAGAGAGAGAGGCAGGGAAGACAGAGAGGCAGGAAAGAGAGAGAGAGGCAGGGAAGACAGAGAGGGGCAGGGAAGACAGAGAGAGAGGCAGGGAAGACAGAGAGAGAGGCAGGGAAGACAGAGAGAGAGGCAGGGAAGACAGAGAGAGAGGCAGGGAAGACAGAGAGAGAGACAGGGAAGACAGAGAGAGAGGCAGGGAAGACAGAGAGAGAGGCAGGGAAGACAGAGAGAGAGAGGCAGGGAAGACAGAGAGAGAGAGGCAGGGAAGACAGAGAGAGAGAGGCAGGGAAGACAGAGAGAGAGAGGCAGGGAAGACAGAGAGAGAGAGGCAGGGAAGACAGAGAGAGAGGCAGGGAAGACAGAGAGAGAGGCAGTGAAGACAGAGAGAGAGGCAGGGAAGACAAAGAGAGAGGCAGGGAAGAGAGAGAGAGAGGCAGGAAAGACAGAGAGAGAGGCAGGAAAGACAGAGAGAGAGAGGCAGGGAAGACAGAGAGAGAGGCAGGGAAGACAGAGAGAGAGAGGCAGGGAAGACAGAGAGAGAGGCAGGGAAGACAGAGAGAGAGGCAGGGAAGACAGAGAGAGAGGCAGGGAAGACAGAGAGAGAGGCAGGGAAGACAGAGAGAGAGGCAGGGAAGACAGAGAGAGGCAGGGAAGACAGAGAGAGAGGCAGGGAAGACAGAGAGAGAGGCAGGGAAGACAGAGAGAGAGGCAGGGAAGACAGAGAGAGAGGCAGGGAAGACAGAGAGAGAGGCAGGGAAGACAGAGAGAGAGGCAGGGAAGACAGAGAGAGGCAGGGAAGACAGAGAGAGAGGCAGGGAAGACAGAGAGAGGTGCAGGGAAGACAGAGAGAGATGCAGGGAAGACAGAGAGAGAGAGGCAGGGAAGACAGAGAGAGGCAGGGAAGACAGAGAGAGAGGCAGGGATGACAGAGAGAGAGGCAGGGAAGACAGAGAGAGAGGCAGGGAAGACAGAGAGAGAGAGGCAGGGAAGACAGAGAGAGAGGCAGGGAAGACAAATCTCACCGAGACATGAATCTTGGGGACAGGTCAGAGCCCAGCGCCGCATCCCTGAGAAGATCTGAGTCTTCCATCCCTGCAGATACAAAGCCGGGTTATGTAATAATCAGCAGAACTTCCCACACTTCATCCCATCTCTGCCCATCAGCGGACTCTATGCCACTATGATCCCGTGACCCAGCTGCCAGCTCAGGGTAAGGGATGTCACTCACCTGAGTTATGGCGCAGTTTGGTCACCCATCGCTGGAGGGACTCCGGAGTTGGGGTCCGAAACAGATATTCAGAGCTGTCCATTAATCTGCAGAAACAGATGTGGGAATAAAGAAGTGGAGGCTGAAGGATATATACGGAGTATTTATATATATATGTGTGTGTGTGTATTGTGTTATACCGAGTATATATGTATTGTGTTATACCGAGTGTATATATATATATATGTGTGTGTGTGTGTATTGTGTTATACCGAGTATATATATATATATGTGTGTGTGTGTGTGTGTGTGTATTGCGTTATACCGAGTATATTATATATATGTGTGTGTGTATCGTGATGTGTGCGGGGGAGGGGAGTGGAATGATATATACTAGATATGTGTATTGTGACACGTGTCCCGGGGGAGGGGCTGAATGATATATACTAGATATGTGTATTGTGACACGTGTCCCGGGGGAGGGGGGGCTGAATGATATATATACTAGATATGTGTATTGTGACACGTGTCCCGGGGGAGGGGGGGCTGAATGATATATACTAGATATGTGTATTGTGACACGTGTCCCGGGGGGAGGGGCTGAATGATATATACTAGATATGTGTATTGTGACACGTGTCCCGGGGGAGGGGCTGAATGATATATACTAGATATGTGTATTGTGACACGTGTCCCGGGGGAGGGGCTGAATGATATATACTAGATATGTGTATTGTGACACGTGTCCCGGGGGAGGGGGGGCTGAATGATATATACTAGATATGTGTATTGTGACACGTGTCCCGGGGGAGGGGCTGAATGATATATACTAGATATGTGTATTGTGACACGTGTCCCGGGGGAGGGGGGGGGCTGAATGATATATACTAGATATGTGTATTGTGACACGTGTCCCGGGGGAGGGGCTGAATGATATATACTAGATATGTGTATTGTGACACGTGTCCCGGGGGAGGGGGGGCTGAATGATATATACTAGATATGTGTATTGTGACACGTGTCCCGGGGGAGGGGCTGAATGATATATACTAGATATGTGTATTGTGACACGTGTCCCGGGGGGGGGGGGGGCTGAATGATATATACTAGATATGTGTATTGTGACACGTGTCCCGGGGGAGGGGCTGAATGATATATACTAGATATGTGTATTGTGACACGTGTCCCAGGGAGGGGCTGAATGATATATACTAGATATGTGTATTGTGACACGTGTCCCGGGGGAGGGGGGGCTGGATGCTATATACTAGATATGTGTATTGTGACACGTGTCCCGGGGGAGGGGGAGTGGAATGATATATACTAGATATGTGTATTGTGACACGTGTCCCGGGGGAGGGGCTGAATGATATATACTAGATATGTGTATTGTGACACATGTCCCGGGGGAGGGGCTGAATGATATATACTAGATATGTGTATTGTGACACGTGTCCCGGGGGAGGGGTCTGAATGATATATACTAGATATGTGTATTGTGACACGTGTCCCGGGGGAGGGGTCTGAATGATATATACTAGATATGTGTATTGTGACACGTGTCCCGGGGGAGGGGAGTGGAATGATATATACTAGATATGTGTATTGTGACACGTGTCCCGGGGGAGGGGAAGCTGAATGATGTATACTAGATATGTGTATTGTGACACGTGTCCCGGGGGAGGGGCTGAATGATATATACTAGATATGTGTATTGTGACACGTGTCCCGGGGAGGGGCTGAATGATATATACTAGATATGTGTATTGTGACACGTGTCCCGGGGGAGGGGAAGCTGAATGATGTATACTAGATATGTGTATTGTGACACGTGTCCCGGGGGAGGGGCTGAATGATATATACTAGATATGTGTATTGTGACATGTGTCCCGGGGGAGGGGCTGAATGATATATACTAGATATGTGTATTGTGACACGTGTCCCGGGGGAGGGGGGGCTGGATGATATATACTAGATATGTGTATTGTGACACTTGTCCCGGGGGAGGGGGGGCTGGATGATATATACCAGATATGTGTATTGTGACACGTGTCCCGGGGGAGGGGGGGCTGGATGATATATACTAGATATGTGTATTGTGACACGTGTCCCGGGGGAGGGGCTGAATGATATATACTAGATATGTGTATTGTGACACGTGTCCCGGGGGAGGGGCTGAATGATATATACTAGATATGTGTATTGTGACACGTGTCCCGGGGGAGGGGCTGAATGATATATACTAGATATGTGTATTGTGACACGTGTCCCGGGGGAGGGGCTGAATGATATATACTAGATATGTGTATTGTGACACGTGTCCTGGGGGAGGGGTCTGAATGATATATACTAGATATGTGTATTGTGACACGTGTCCCGGGGGAGGGGCTGAATGATATATACTAGATATGTGTATTGTGACACGTGTCCCGGGGGAGGGGCTGAATGATATATACTAGATATGTGTATTGTGACACGTGTCCCGGGGGAGGGGTCTGAATGATATATACTAGATATGTGTATTGTGACACGTGTCCCGGGGGAGGGGCTGAATGATATATACTAGATATGTGTATTGTGACACGTGTCCCGGGGGAGGGGTCTGAATGATATATACTAGATATGTGTATTGTGACACGTGTCCCGGGGAGGGTCTGAATGATATATACTAGATATGTGTATTGTGACACGTGTCCCGGGGGAGGGGGGGAGGGGGGCTTCTTCCACGCTCCTTTCCTATAGATAGTGTCAGCCATGTTGCTTCACCTTCTAGTAATCATTTATTAGCTCAGATACTTGAGTTTCGGGTGACATCGCTTGCACGGCCAAAGATCACTAAGTGATCGCAGTGTCACGCTGCCTGCATCACAGTAACGGCAGCGAATGTGCCTTCAAGTTTGGATCTCCTGCGACTGTAGTGTCACGGTCGCGTTAACCATGGGTCGCAATGCGGCGACATTCACTTTCATTACTGTGATTCAGCCAAAGTCGCCGTGTAGCCCTAGTGTCTGGAGCTGTGAGTCTGGTGTGAGTAAACTGCAAGGTTCCGGAAGATTGTGTCCTGGGATCTGTCAGACGGTGATTCTTGCTGCATAGTCAGTGCAGAACAGGTAAGGATCCACTTTACTGACTACTCGTCAGTCCACACACCTTACGGTTGGTTAATGATCACATGTTGGTGGAGAATGCGGGCAAGATGCTACCAGAGAGCCACAGCACACAATACAAACCAGCAGGACGCAAACTCCTGTCAGAGGCCACAAGACTGACAAATCCTCCTATCATGGACTGTGACCCAGCAAAACCCCCCGTGGCACTCCATCTGCCCTTCGGGGGGCATGCCAGGGATTGCACCTGACCCACTCTGTCTGTCCAGTGGGACCCTTGCTGGCTCTGTTGACCTCTTTTGTGATGCAGTCTGTTGCTAGGGCAATGCCACAGCTCCCTACTCTGCACTCTGCGTGGCTGAGCTGCAGGATCAATGCCCGGAGGCAGGAGATGATGTCAGAGACTGGAGATCTTAAAGGGGAACCTGGAATTCGTGGTTTGTTCTTCAACCCTGGTGGTGATTTTCCACTTGTTTATCCAGCTGTTCCCTGTAACTTTCTGTATTTGACCGGCTTTCATCTAGACTTCATGTGATCTAAAAATCAGTGTACAAACCTCTGTCGTGAGCCTGACTCCTCAGAACTGGCCGCCTCTTACCGAGCTGGACCCATTTGACTGATATTGCCTATATTTGCCATCGGAAGCATTGACCATCTATTCGGAACTATCCTGGGGAGGGCCTGTAAAATGCTCACCTCCTTGTGGGGGATAAGGGTGAAGAACGGGGGACTCCTTAATAACGTTCACAGTCATTTATCCACTTTGTCCGCTGCCAAACTTCTCCTGCGCTGCAGTCAACTCCACTTTCGAGGAGCTGGTGTAGTGCCACTGAAGTCTATTCCTGCTCTGCATCACGCAAGTTCCAACCTACGCTAGCCGTGGAGAGGCATCCAGGTACACTGCAGGGTTTATTGTCAGTACGGAGTGTTACACCTGCAGAGCGAGACGCAATGCGTGAAGAAACGGGCCGAGGTGCAAGCAGAATCAGGACAATCCAGGATAGGACTACTCAGGGAAACCAGGAGGTGCGGGACAGAGGATGATGTGGAACGGTACTGTCACGATCTGTGGGTATGTGGACCCACTGGGGCGCACCGCCGTAGCAGGTGGCCAAACAACAGCGTACCAAGTCAATATGAAGTCCGAGCACAAGGGCACCTGTAATAGTCCCGACAGTAGCAACGTCTTAGGCACAAATGGGACCTTGGCGGCAGGTGATGCAAAACATGGCGGGAGGTACCAGACGTGGTGTAAGTCAGCAGGCGTAGTAGACGGCACAACACGACTCCAACACTAGAGATGGCACAGGAACAAATACAGCACGGGATACAGGTTACAGGTAGAAGGGCACGGGAACACAGGGAACAGGATACGACTAAGGGACCATTTGCACGACTAACAGAGGAATAAAAACAACGCTCGGGCAAGGGGTGAAGGGTGCAGGGCTCCTTAAATAGTCCAGAGTGATCTGGGACTAATTAGTTAATTCTTCACATTTGCGTGCGTCGGCCATCTAAGGCCGAGAATGAGAGTGCGCGCACCCTAATGGTCACTGACGCATTTGCTGACATCTCCAGGGAGGAAAAATTCAGCAGGATGAGAAGGGTCTGTGACCGCGGCCGTTACAGTACCCCGCCCTTACGCCCCCTCTTCTTGGGTCCAGAGCGAGAGAGGAATTTCTTCATGAGGGTAGGGGCATTAAGGTTCTCTTCTGGTTCCCAGGACCTCTTCTCAAGACCAAACCCTCTCCAATCCACTAAATAGAAAGTCCATCCTCCTACCCTCTTGCAGTCCAGGATCTCCTTTACTTCAAAGACATCAGAGGAACCGCCGGGAGTAACTGCAGGACTAGAAGTCTTGCTGTAGCGGTTCAGGACCACTGGTTTCAGGAGGGACACGTGAAAGGAGTTAGGGATTGTGAGGGTAGGAGGCAGCCGCAGCTTATAGGAGACGGGGTTAATTTTCTACAGGATCTCAAAAGGTCAGAGGAACCTGTGGCAAATTTGTATGAGGGAACCTTCAAACTAATGTTCCGGGAGGACAGCCAGACTTTGGTACCTGGAAGATATTCAGGCGGCTCTCCTCTTCTTCTATCCTCCTTTCGGTTCATGCGATCGGCCGCCAGCAGAATAGAGGACCGGGTCTGTTGCTAGATTTGCAGGAAGTCCCCAAATGCAGAGTCAGCAGCGGGTACCCGAGATGTGGTCAACACTGGAAGAGGGACTCTAGGATGTTGACTGTAGACGATGTAATACGGAGAGGAAGTGGTGGACTCACTTGTGTGGTTGTTGTATGAGAACTCTGCCCATGGAAGAAGCTTTACCCAGTTATCGTGCTGTAAGGAGATGAGGTGGCGGAGATAATTTTCCATGATCTGGTTGATCCTCTCAACTTGCCCAATGGACTGGGGGTGATAGGCTGAGGAAAAGTCCAATCTCACATCCAGGAACTTACAGAGGGCTCTCCAGAATTTCGAGGTAAACCGAACCCCCCGATCGGACACAATGTGAAGGGGCAAGCCATGCCAGCGGAAGATGTGTAGAATGAAGGGACTCGCCAGTCGGGGAGCAGAAGGTAGGCCGGTCAGCGGGATAAAATGTGCCATAATAGAGAACCGGTCCACCATCCCCCAGATGGTGTTGCATCCTGCTGAGGGGGGAAGGTCTGTGACAAAGTCCATCGCAATTTGCTGCCAGGGGGCACTGGGTACAGGCAGAGGTTGAAGCAGGCCGGCAGGCTTGGAGTGAGTCACTTTGTCTCTTTCTGCAAGATGTTTGTTTCTAACAAAGTCCACAACATCTTTGGGTAGCGTGGGTCACCGTAAGTGACTAGCAATCTGATCTCGGGTCTTACGAACACCCGCGTGCCCAGCCAGTTTGGAGCTGTGTCCCCAGCAGAGCATGATCCCCCTGTCTGCCAACCACACAAAAGTAATCCCCGGAGGGATGTCTCTAACATGCAAAAAATTGGCAGTGACAATGCAGGGCGGGTCTGATACATTGGGGGGTCTTCACAGTGTCCTCTATTTCAAACGACCTGGACAGGGCATCGGCCCTCACATTTTTGTCAGCGGGACGGTAGTGGAGCACAATTTGGAAACGGGTCGGGACAGCGACCACCTGGCTTGACGGGGATTTAGCCGATTGGAGATAGGTGAGGTCAGGGCCGGTGTCAGAACCCGGGCAAGTGCCGGGGCTCTGGCTGGGAATGCCACTCCTAGAGGGAACCCCAAAGGCGCTACCTACATGAGGGAGGCTGTGTGGCACCAACAGGGAGGGGTGCTGTGTGGCACTACCTGGGAGGAGGGGGCTGTGTGGCACTACCTGGGAGGAGGGGGCTGTGTGGCACTACCTGGGAGGAGGGGGCTGTGTGGCACTACCTGGGAGGTGGGGGCTGTGTGGCACTAAATTTATGGTGGTACAAACTGGGGGCCTAACCTCTATATGGGAGGCTGAAAGCGAAGTTTTCTGCAATTACTGCCGCATTGAGTTTCCTCGCAATGGGGCCTACTAAGTCTGTGTCGCCCAAGGGCCAACATAAACCTGGAACCGGCCCTGGGTGAGGTTCTTGTGGTTGGTGCATATCAGAATGGGATGAACTGTGCCCTCTAGAAGATGTCTCCACTCCAGAAGTTGGTGAATCCCCAAAAAACTCTGTATGGACCTCAGGCCTTGAGGACGTAGCCGTTCCAGGACTGACTTTACCTCCTCGGGATCTATCTTGAGACCCTGATCCGAGATGATGTAGCCCAGGACGTGGAGAGAATTATTTTCGAAAGTACACTTCTCCAGCTTGGCATACAGATGATTCTGCCTTAATCGCAGCAAAACTTGATGGACATTCCTCTGATGTGTCATCGGATCTGTTCAGAAAATCAAAATGTCATCGAGATAGACCACAACACAGAGATAGAGGAGATCTCGAAAGATGTAATTCACGAATTCCTGGAAGACCGCGGGAGCGTTACACAGGCCAAAGGGAATCACCAGGTATTCGTAGTGCCCGTCCCGGGTGTTAAACGGCATCTTCCACTCATCACCTTGATGGATTCAGATTAGGTTGTAGGCCACACGCAAGTCTAGTTTAGAGAAGACCTTGGCTCCTCGTATGCGATCAAAGTTCCGAGATCAGTGGCAAAGGGTATTTGTTTTTGACCGTGATCTGGTCGAGACCACGATAGTCAATGCAGGGTCGAAGTGAGCCGTCTTTTTTCTTTACAAAGCAGAACCCGGTGCCGGCCGGGTAGGAGGATTTTCTCCAGATTCTCCTTGATATAGGCCGACATGGACTGAGTCTGGCAAGGAGAAGGGGTATACCCACGGGGCGGTGAAACATTAAGAACCAGTTCAATCGGGCAGTCGTACGCCATGTGTGGTGGAAGCCTCTCAGCCTCCTTTTTGCAAAAGACGTCCGCAAACTGCGCAAAATCTCGGACACGATGGGGTCGGGCAGAGGACGACCATTCACTGAGGCAACGGCCAGGGGTGTCTCCAAGGGAACCGTCGGCAACTGGAGATGATCCAGTAGGTCCTGTTAGATGAACTTTGCCGCGGACCCGGAGTCCAGGTAGGCAGAGACCCGGACACTATGGTCACGGGAATGGACAATTCATTATTTAGTCCGTTTCCACCTTGTCTCTCCAACCATTCTGAGGCGCTGGCATCTTTTTGGTTTTTGGGGACACAGATGCACAAAAATGGCCTCCGAGGCCGCAATACAGACAGAGTCCCGAAGTGCGTCTGCGTTGTTTCTCTTGGACAGACAGCTTGTGACGGTCTACTTGTATAGGCTCCTCAGGTGGAGGACCTGATGAGGGCAGCAGTGGTTGCTGGAATGTAGGAGCCAGCCTAGGAAGTCTCCTGGCTCAGCAAACCTCTTGAGACCGTTCCTGGATCCTCATGTCAATCTGGGTGGCTAGAAGAATGAGGTCATCTAGCGTAGAATGTGGATCCTGAGCGGCAAGCTCGTCTTTGATATTGGAGGATAACCCCTGCCAGAATATAGCCACCAAGGCTTCATTGTTCCAGGACAGCTCTGCCACCAGGGTATGGAACCGAATGGCGTACTCGCCCACAGAGGTGTCTCCTTGGCAAAGGTTCAGCAGGGATGCAGCTGCTGAAGAGACTCGCCCAGGTTCCTCAGATACAATGCGGAAAGTCTGTAGAAAACACTAAGTCACGGAGCTCTGGTTCCTGACGTTCCCACATGGGATTCGCCCATGCCAGGGCCTTGTCAGAAAGAAGAGAGACTATGAATGTGATCCTTGCTCCATCGGAAGGAAATGCTCTGGCATATAGACTGCAGTGGATCTGACATCGGTTCAGAAATCCCCTGCAGGTCCTCGCGTCTCTGTTGTAGCGAAGGGGCAGTGGCAGAGAATCGGGAAGCAGTACTGCCAGGAGGTGTAATAGGAGGAACAGCAGGAGCATTAAGAACAGGTGCCGTGGCTGCAGCTTGCGTATCCAGCCGATGTGCAATTACGTTTACCGCCTGGAGGAGTTGGTCCTGTCGTGACTGGAGGTCTAGCATATCCGCTCGCATGACTTGTGACGTCGTGATGGTCTTGGTTTGACCAGCGGAGTCCATGGCCTGAGCTTACTGTCACGATCTGTGGGTATGTGGACCTACTAGGCCGCACCGCCATAGCGGGGTAGCAAGTGGCCAAACAACAGTGTACCAAGTCAATATAAAGTCCGAGCACAAGGGCACCTGTAATAGTCCCGACAGTAGCAACGTCTTAGGCACAGATGGGACCTTGGTGACAGGTGATGCAAAACGTGGCGGGAGGTACCAGACGTGGTGTAAGTCAGCAGGCGAAGTAGATGGCAAAACACGACTCCAACACTAGAGATGGCACAGGAACAAATACAGCACGGGATACAGGTTACAGGTAGAAGGGCACGGGAACACAGGGAACCGGATACGACTAAGGGACCATTTGCAAGACTAACAGAGGAATGCAAACAATGCTCAAGCAAGGAGTGACAGGGCAGGGCCATTTTTATAGTCCAGAGTGATCTGGGAATAGTTAATTCTTAACATGTGCGCGCACTGGCCCTTTAAGGCCGGGAATGACCTTGCGTGCGCGTACCCTAGTGGTCACTGCAGGACAGGACGGCCGCACGTGCCGGCATCTCTGGGGAGGACGACGTCAGCAGGATGAGAAGGGTCTGCGGTCGTTACAGGTTATAAGGAACATGGACGATTCCCTCCACCACAGCTACGGTACAAATGTCACAATATTCATGTAAGTTCCTGCGGCCACACAACAGAGGACAAGCCGCGCACTCACCTCAGCCGGAAGCAGTCCCCTCTCTTGGTAGAGTCCGATTCCGGGGTGCACACCGCTCCTGTGAGGTGCAAGGGGGGAGCAGATGCAGAACTCTAGGAGGGTGGAACAGAGGATCAATAAGCAACGTGGACATGAGCACCACCCATCCCCCACCCACAGACAGGATAGACACAGTGACCTGCAAAGCTGACACTCTTATGCCACACCTCTCCCCCCGCATCCGTGCTGCTCTGCCCTGCTCCCAATTTCCTTCCACAGGGCACAGTCCTAGTTTTACCTTCAGGAGGGGCTTCATGCCAATGACTGATTTCAAGCTCCAACTCTTCAGAAGAGGTTCTGCAGCAGCTGTATTATTCATCCCAGCTGAAGCACTTCCTCAACTTTTGTAAAAACCCAATTATGAAGAGGACGCTCAATGTCAATCAAGTCAGGGATTGGTATGAAGTTTCTGATCCTGTTCAAACAGAAGTTCTGCAGCAGCTGCGGTGTTGTAGTATAAGCAATAATGAAAACGACAAATCACTGAACAGTGAAATCATGAAGAAAAGAAACAGGACTGGGCTGAAGAGCTTGCACTCACCTTGGTGGAGTGCTTGTGGTCAGGGTAGAAGCAGAGGGTCCTCCTCACCAGCACAGCATAGAACGTCCCCCACGTGCGGCTGGAGGCCTGAGAACACGGAGAAACATGAGTGACAGCAGCCGGAGATTATAGCAAGAGAAGTCATTACTGGAATCATAATCAACTAAAAATGGTATCAACAGAAAATATATCAATAGACAATCAGGCACCGCCCACTGCGACAGAATCAGGCGCCGCCCACTGCCACAGGATCAGGCGCCGCCCACTGCCACAGGATCAGGCGCCGCCCACTGCCACAGGATCAGGCGCCGCCCACTGCCACAGGATCAGGCGCCGCCCACTGCCACAGGATCAGGCGCCGCCCACTGCCACAGGATCAGGCGCCGCCCACTGCCACAGGATCAGGCGCCGCCCACTGCCACAGGATCAGGCGCCGTCCACTGCCACAGGATCAGGCGCCGTCCACTGCCACAGGATCAGGCGCCGTCCACTGCCACAGGATCAGGCGCCGTCCCCTGCCACAGGATCAGGCGCCGCCCCCTGCCACAGGATCAGGCGCCGCCCCCTGCCACAGGATCAGGCGCCGCCCCCTGCCACAGGATCAGGCGCCGCCCCCTGCCACAGGATCAGGCGCCGCCCACTGAGACAGGATCAGGCGCCGCCCACTGAGACAGGATCAGGCGCCGCCCACTGCGACAGGATCAGGCGCCGCCCACTGCGACAGGATCAGGCGCCGCCCACTGCGACAGGATCAGGCGCCGCCCACTGCGACAGGATCAGGCGCCGCCCACTGCGACAGGATCAGGCGCCGCCCACTGCGACAGGATCAGGCGCCGTCCACTGCGACAGGATCAGGCGCCGCCCACTGCGACAGGATCAGGCGCCGCCCACTGCGACAGGATCAGGCGCCGCCCACTGCCACAGGATCAGGCGCCGCCCACTGCCACAGGATCAGGCGCCGCCCACTGCCACAGGCCGAATCAGGCGCCGCCCACTGCCACAGGCCGAATCAGGCGCCGCCCACTGCCACAGGCCGAATCAGGCGCCGCCCACTGCCACAGGCCGAATCAGGCGCCGCCCACTGCCACAGGCCGAATCAGGCGCCGCCCACTGCCACAGGCCGAATCAGGCGCCGCCCACTGCCACAGGCCGAATCAGGCGCCGCCCACTGCCACAGGCCGAATCAGGCGCCGCCCACTGCCACAGGCCGAATCAGGCGCCGCCCACTGCCACAGGCCGAATCAGGCGCCGCCCACTGCCACAGGCCGAATCAGGCGCCGCCCACTGCCACAGGCCGAATCAGGCGCCGCCCACTGCCACAGGCCGAATCAGGCGCCGCCCACTGCCACAGGCCGAATCAGGCGCCGCCCACTGCCACAGGCCGAATCAGGCGCCGCCCACTGCCACAGGCCGAATCAGGCGCCGCCCACTGCCACAGGCCGAATCAGGCGCCGCCCACTGCCACAGGCCGAATCAGGCGCCGCCCACTGCCACAGGCCGAATCAGGCGCCGCCCACTGCCACAGGCCGAATCAGGCGCCGCCCACTGCCACAGGCCGAATCAGGCGCCGCCCACTGCCACAGGCCGAATCAGGCGCCGCCCACTGCCACAGGCCGAATCAGGCGCCGCCCACTGCCACAGGCCGAATCAGGCGCCGCCCACTGCCACAGGATCAGGCACCGCCCACTGCCACAGGATCAGGCACCGCCCACTGCCACAGGATCAGGCACCGCCCACTGCCACAGGATCAGGCACCGCCCACTGCCACAGGATCAGGCACCGCCCACTGCCACAGGATCAGGCACCGCCCACTGCCACAGGATCAGGCACCGCCCACTGCCACAGGATCAGGCACCGCCCACTGCCACAGGATCAGGCACCGCCCACTGCCACAGGATCAGGCACCGCCCACTGCCACAGGATCAGGCACCGCCCACTGCCACAGGATCAGGCACCGCCCACTGCCACAGGATCAGGCACCGCCCACTGCCACAGGATCAGGCACCGTCCACTGCCACAGGATCAGGCACCGTCCACTGCCACAGGATCAGGCACCGTCCACTGCCACAGGATCAGGCACCGTCCACTGCCACAGGATCAGGCACCGTCCACTGCCACAGGATCAGGCACCGTCCACTGCCACAGGATCAGGCACCGTCCACTGCCACAGGATCAGGCACCGTCCACTGCCACAGGATCAGGCACCGTCCACTGCCACAGGATCAGGCACCGTCCACTGCCACAGGATCAGGCACCGTCCACTGCCACAGGATCAGGCACCGTCCACTGCCACAGGATCAGGCACCGTCCACTGCCACAGGATCAGGCACCGTCCACTGCCACAGGATCAGGCACCGTCCACTGCCACAGGATCAGGCACCGTCCACTGCCACAGGATCAGGCACCGTCCACTGCCACAGGATCAGGCACCGTCCACTGCCACAGGATCAGGCACCGTCCACTGCCACAGGATCAGGCACCGTCCACTGCCACAGGATCAGGCACCGTCCACTGCCACAGGATCAGGCACCGTCCACTGCCACAGGATCAGGCACCGTCCACTGCCACAGGATCAGGCACCGTCCACTGCCACAGGATCAGGCACCGCCCCCTGCCACAGGATCAGGCACCGTCCACTGCCACAGGATCAGGCACCGCCCACTGCCACAGGATCAGGCACCGCCCACTGCCACAGGATCAGGCACCGCCCACTGCCACAGAATCAGGCACCGCCCACTGCCACAGAATCAGGCACCGCCCACTGAGACAGGATCAGGCACCGCCCACTGCGACAGGATCAGGCACCGCCCACTGCGACAGGATCAGGCACCGCCCACTGCGACAGGATCAGGCACCGCCCACTGCGACAGGATCAGGCACCGTCCACTGCGACAGGATCAGGCACCGTCCACTGCGACAGGATCAGGCACCGTCCACTGCGACAGGATCAGGCACCGTCCACTGCGACAGGATCAGGCACCGTCCACTGCGACAGGATCAGGCACCGTCCACTGCGACAGGATCAGGCACCGTCCACTGCGACAGGATCAGGCACCGTCCACTGCGACAGGATCAGGCACCGTCCACTGCGACAGGATCAGGCACCGTCCACTGCGACAGGATCAGGCACCGTCCACTGCGACAGGATCAGGCACCGTCCACTGCGACAGGATCAGGCACCGTCCACTGCGACAGGATCAGGCACCGTCCACTGCGACAGGATCAGGCACCGTCCACTGCGACAGGATCAGGCACCGTCCACTGCGACAGGATCAGGCACCGTCCACTGCGACAGGATCAGGCACCGTCCACTGCGACAGGATCAGGCACCGCCCACTGCGACAGGATCAGGCACCGCCCACTGCGACAGGATCAGGCACCGCCCACTGCGACAGGATCAGGCACCGCCCACTGCGACAGGATCAGGCACCGCTCACTGCGACAGGCCGAATCAGGCACCGCCCACTGCCACAGAATCAGGCACCGCCCACTGCCACAGAATCAGGCACCGCCCACTACCACAGAATCAGGCGCCGCCCACTGCGACAGAATCAGGCGCCGCCCACTGCGACAGAATCAGGCGCCGCCCACTGCGACAGAATCAGGCGCCGCCCACTGCGACAGAATCAGGCGCCGCCCACTGCGACAGAATCAGGCGCCGCCCACTGCGACAGAATCAGGCGCCGCCCACTGCGACAGAATCAGGCGCCGCCCACTGCGACAGAATCAGGCGCCGCCCACTGCGACAGAATAAGGCGCCGCCCACTGCGACAGAATAAGGCGCCGCCCACTGCAACAGACAGCATGCTGAAGTCTAACATGTACAGCCCTTCGCTCTTCCCTGATCACCAAATATTCCACTCACCTTCCTGCCCCCGACCTGCAGGACATGTTTCTTCTCCAGGGGGCCCTCCATCAAATGAAAGTCCAGTTTCCGGATCACCTGCAATGCCAAGAACCGAGATAAAATAAAAACACCCGGAATACAGGCGGAGGAGTCATATAAACACCGGGAAGACTATTATTCCCAGGATACAGGCGGAGGAGTCATATAAACACCAGGCAGCCTATTATACCCAGGATACAGGCGGAGGAGTCATATAAACACCAAGCAGAATATTATACCCAGGATACAGGCGGAGGAGTCATATAAACACCAGGCAGCCTATTATACCCAGGATACAGGCGGAGGAGTCCTATAAACACCAGGCAGAATATTATACCCAGGATACAGGCGGCGGAGTCCTATAAACACCAAGCAGAATATTATACCCAGGATACAGGCGGAGGAGTCCTATAAACACCAGGCAGCCTATTATACCCAGGATACAGGCGGAGGAGTCATATAAACACCAGGCAGCCTATTATACCCAGGATACAGGCGGAGGAGTCCTATAAACACCAGGCAGCCTATTATACCCAGGATACAGGCGGAGGAGTCATATAAACACCAGGCAGCCTATTATACCCAGGATACAGGCGGGCGAGTCATATAAACACCAAGCAGAATATTATACCCAGGATACAGGCGGAGGAGTCCTATAAACACCAGGCAGCCTATTATACCCAGGATACAGGCGGAGGAGTCATATAAACACCAAGCAGAATATTATACCCAGGATACAGGCGGAGGAGTCATATAAACACCAAGCAGAATATTATACCCAGGATACAGGCGGAGGAGTCATATAAACACCGGGCAGACTATTATACCCAGGATACAGGCGGAGGAGTCCTATAAACACCGGGCAGACTATTATACCCAGGATACAGGCGGAGGAGTCCTATAAACACCAGGCAGTCTATTATACCCAGGATACAGGCGGAGGAGTCCTATAAACACCGGGCAGCCTATTATACCCAGGATACAGGCGGAGGAGTCATATAAACACCGGGCAGCCTATTATACCCAGGATACAGGCGGAGGAGTCATATAAACACCAGGCAGACTATTATACCCAGGATACAGGCGGAGGAGTCATATAAACACCAGGCAGACTATTATACCCAGGATACAGGCGGAGGAGTCCTATAAACACCGGGCAGACTATTATACCCAGGATACAGGCGGAGGAGTCATATAAACACCAGGCAGACTATTATACCCAGGATACAGGCGGAGGAGTCATATAAACACCAGGCAGACTATTATACCCAGGATATAGGCGGAGGAGTCCTATAAACACCGGGCAGACTATTATACCCAGTCTACAGGCGGAGGAGTCATATAAACACCGGGCAGACTATTATACCCAGGATACAGGCGGAGGAGTCATATAAACACCAGGCAGTCTATTATACCCAGGATACAGGCGGAGGAGTCATATAAACACCAGGCAGTCTATTATACCCAGGATACAGGCGGAGGAGTCATATAAACACCAGGCAGACTATTATACCCAGGATACAGGCGGAGGAGTCATATAAACACCAGGCAGTCTATTATACCCAGGATACAGGCGGAGGAGTCCTATAAACACCAAGCAGAATATTATACCCAGGATACAGGCGGAGGAGTCATATAAACACCAGGCAGTCTATTATACCCAGGATACAGGCGGAGGAGTCATATAAACCTTAGGCAGTCTATTATACCCAGGATACAGGCGGAGGAGTCATATAAACACCAGGCAGCCTATTATACCCAGGATACAGGCGGAGGAGTCCTATAAACACCAGGCAGACTATTATACCCAGGATACAGGCGGAGGAGTCATATAAACACCAAGCAGCCTATTATACCCATGATACAGGCGGAGGAGTCCTATAAACACCAGGCAGCCTATTATACCCAGGATACAGGCGGAGGAGTCCTATAAACACCAGGCAGTCTATTATACCCAGGATACAGGCGGAGGAGTCCTATAAACACCAGGCAGACTATTATACCCAGGATACAGGCGGAGGAGTCATATAAACACCAGGCAGCCTATTATACCCAGGATACAGGCGGCGGAGTCATATAAACACCAAGCAGAATATTATACCCAGGATACAGGCGGAGGAGTCATATAAACACCAGGCAGACTATTATACCCAGGATACAGGCGGAGGAGTCCTATAAACACCAAGCAGAATATTATACCCAGGATACAGGCGGAGGAGTCATATAAACACCGGGCAGACTATTATACCCAGGATACAGGCGGAGGAGTCCTATAAACACCGGGCAGACTATTATACCCAGGATATAGGCGGAGGAGTCCTATAAACACCAAGCAGAATATTATACCCAGGATACAGGCGG
Source organism: Rhinoderma darwinii (assembly GCF_050947455.1). NCBI lineage: Eukaryota > Metazoa > Chordata > Amphibia > Anura > Rhinodermatidae > Rhinoderma > Rhinoderma darwinii. Next base: position 104,953 of record NW_027464115.1, read on the forward strand.
AGGAGTCATATAAACACCAGGCAGACTATTATACCCAGGATACAGGCGGAGGAGTCCTATAAACACCAGGCAGTCTATTATACCCAGGATACAGGCGGAGGAGTCCTATAAACACCGGGCAGCCTATTATACCCAGGATACAGGCGGAGGAGTCATATAAACACCGGGCAGCCTATTATACCCAGGATACAGGCGGAGGAGTCATATAAACACCAGGCAGACTATTATACCCAGGATACAGGCGGAGGAGTCATATAAACACCAGGCAGACTATTATACCCAGGATACAGGCGGAGGAGTCCTATAAACACCGGGCAGACTATTATACCCAGGATACAGGCGGAGGAGTCATATAAACACCAGGCAGACTATTATACCCAGGATACAGGCGGAGGAGTCATATAAACACCAGGCAGACTATTATACCCAGGATATAGGCGGAGGAGTCCTATAAACACCGGGCAGACTATTATACCCAGTCTACAGGCGGAGGAGTCATATAAACACCGGGCAGACTATTATACCCAGGATACAGGCGGAGGAGTCATATAAACACCAGGCAGTCTATTATACCCAGGATACAGGCGGAGGAGTCATATAAACACCAGGCAGTCTATTATACCCAGGATACAGGCGGAGGAGTCATATAAACACCAGGCAGACTATTATACCCAGGATACAGGCGGAGGAGTCATATAAACACCAGGCAGTCTATTATACCCAGGATACAGGCGGAGGAGTCCTATAAACACCAAGCAGAATATTATACCCAGGATACAGGCGGAGGAGTCATATAAACACCAGGCAGTCTATTATACCCAGGATACAGGCGGAGGAGTCATATAAACCTTAGGCAGTCTATTATACCCAGGATACAGGCGGAGGAGTCATATAAACACCAGGCAGCCTATTATACCCAGGATACAGGCGGAGGAGTCATATAAACACCAGGCAGTCTATTATACCCAGGATACAGGCGGAGGAGTCCTATAAACACCAGGCAGACTATTATACCCAGGATACAGGCGGAGGAGTCATACAAACACCAGGCAGACTATTATACCCAGGATACAGGCGGAGGAGTCATATAAACAACAGGCAGTCTATTATACCCAGGATACAGGCGGAGGAGTCATATAAACACCAGGCAGTCTATTATACCCAGGATACAGGCGGAGGAGTCATATAAACAACAGGCAGTCTATTATACCCAGGATACAGGCGGAGGAGTCATATAAACACCAGGCAGACTATTATACCCAGGATACAGGCGGAGGAGTCATATAAACACCAGGTAGACTATTATACCCAGGATACAGGCGGAGGAGTCATATAAACACCAGGCAGTCTATTATACCCAGGATACAGGCGGAGGAGTCATATAAACACCAGGCAGTCTATTATACCCAGGATACAGGCGGAGGAGTCATATAAACACCAGGCAGACTATTATACCCAGGATACAGGCGGAGGAGTCATATAAACACCAGGCAGTCTATTATACCCAGGATACAGGCGGAGGAGTCCTATAAACACCAAGCAGAATATTATACCCAGGATACAGGCGGAGGAGTCATATAAACACCAGGCAGTCTATTATACCCAGGATACAGGCGGAGGAGTCATATAAACACCAGGCAGTCTATTATACCCAGGATACAGGCGGAGGAGTCATATAAACACCAGGCAGCCTATTATACCCAGGATACAGGCGGAGGAGTCATATAAACACCAGGCAGACTATTATACCCAGGATACAGGCGGAGGAGTCCTATAAACACCAGGCAGACTATTATACCCAGGATACAGGCGGAGGAGTCATACAAACACCAGGCAGACTATTATACCCAGGATACAGGCGGAGGAGTCATATAAACACCAGGCAGTCTATTATACCCAGGATACAGGCGGAGGAGTCATATAAACACCAGGCAGTCTATTATACCCAGGATACAGGCGGAGGAGTCATATAAACACCAGGCAGACTATTATACCCAGGATACAGGCGGAGGAGTCATATAAACACCAGGCAGACTATTATACCCAGGATACAGGCGGAGGAGTCATATAAACACCAGGCAGACTATTATACCCAGGATACAGGCGGAGGAGTCATATAAACACCAGGCAGACTATTATACCCAGGATACAGGCGGAGGAGTCCTATAAACACCGGGCAGACTATTATACCCAGGATACAGGCGGAGGAGTCATATAAACACCAGGCAGACTATTATACCCAGGATACAGGCGGAGGAGTCATACAAACACCAGGCAGACTATTATACCCAGGATACAGGCGGAGGAGTCCTATAAACACCAGGCAGACTATTAAACTCAGGATACAGGCGGCGGAGTCATATAAACACCGGGCAGGATACAGGCGGAGGAGTCCTATAAACACCTTCTCACCTTGGAGTCCGCCGTTTTCTCTTGTATAATCTCAGGTTGGGGAGATTGTGGACTTGGCACAGATTTTCTTTCGCTGATCTCGTTTGGATGATAGTTTTCGGGGGCAGGGACTCTACTTTTACTTTGGCACGGACTGTTTTCCTTCCAAGTGTCTGGACTTTTCTCCGTCCCCATCTCTGTAGCTAACATGGCGGATGCTGGCAGAGTGAATGTGGCCACCAGAACATTTGGGTCGGCCCCCATGACTACCTGGCCATACGGTTCTATATGAGTTAATGTCTCGTATTTCACAGGAGGCAGGATAACCCCCACCATCTCTTTCGGTGCCGTGTCGTGAGATGCCTGTGCGGGGCACAGTAGTGGGACCTTCTCAGCATTATTCCAGATGCCTTCCAGCTCCTCATCATCATTCTCCAAGAATTCATGGTCTGGGTGGAGAACTTCTGGAGGTGAACTGGTTTTAGTGAGGACTATTTTATCAGGTGGGGTCTCCATGAGGCTGTGGGGGTCCCTTCGGAGGTGGGCGGCTTCACGTGTGTGGAGGACATGGTCAGAGGAACGCGTTGATGATAGTTGCTTCTTCGCACGGTCCGCTCCTTCTGCCTCTCGGAGGACTGGAGAAGAAGTGTTCTCTCCTCCACGTTGACGGTGGGAATGTGAGATCTTACAGTTTGCTGAAGCAGCTTCATGGCTCTCGGGAGAATTCAAGGCTCCTTCCTGTGCGCCCCAATCAGGGTCAAGATACTGTAAGACAAGAGGGGAAAGTCGGTCTATCTCAAAGTCATCAATGAAGTCCTCCAGTTCCGGAGACGGTGGACTGGCCGTTGACTTCCCATAGCCGTGAATGTTCTGCCTGCAATATCCCGAGCTACTAGTGAGGGCGTCCAGCCATGACCTGGTGCCGGACGGAGTCAAGTCTTCTCTGACCTCCTTCTCATCGGCTGGAGGATGTTGGTCATTCCCAGAGTCGGCCGTGGAAATCACATCATGGACATTGTCCAAACCGTCCGTCTCTTCAGTGATCTGTGGGGTCAGGACACGTCCTACAGTTCGATGTTGGCAAGAACTGGGCCCTGTGTGTGGCCCCCGGCGGGGGCTTTTGTGCTGCCATTTCTCTGATCCCGATGCGACACATTCAGCATGGATGTCCTTAGTGAGCGGGTTCTTCACGTAATTTAGAAACGGCTCAAGGTCCATAGGTGTCCCCGAAAACGGGATGTTCTTCTCCTGCTTTGGAGGCCACGTGGAGGTTCGGTATCTGGAGGCTTCTTTAGGGTTGGGTTTTTGGTCGGAGTGAAGCCCCATGATCCCTTGTATTGTACGTCTTTGAGCTTTTTCCTTTCTCCTGAGGCTTTTGAAGGACATCGTAGCTGTAATGTGGGGTAAAGACGCAGGAAACAAGTCATCGCGTCCTGATGGAACGACGTTCCTGGAGCCTCGTGGCACGCGCCGGCTTTGGTAGGTGTTCTGTTCTGTCATGTTCAAAAAAGTGTTTACCTGGACATAGAAGAAATAAACCTGTGAGATAGACCCGGGAATCAGAGACATCTGTGAGTGAGACCCCCGGGGGTCAGTAAATGTGATGGCCGAGATATCTGTGGATGTGGGGTGAGATATCAGGATGTGGGGGAGGGGTGAGATATCAGGATGTGGGGGAGGGGTGAGATATCTGTGGATCTGGGGGAGGGGTGAGATATCAGGATGTGGGGGAGAGGTGAGATATCTGTGGATCTGGGGGAGGGGTGAGATATCAGGATGTGGGGGAGGGGTGAGATATCTGTGGATGTGGGGGAGGGGTGAGATATCTGTGGATGTGGGGGAGGGGTGAGATATCTGTGGATGTGGGGGAGGGGTGAGATATCTGTGGATGTGGGGGAGGGGTGAGATGTCTGTGGATGTGGGGAGGGGTGAGATGTCTGTGGATGTGGGGGAGGGGTGAGATGTCTGTGGATGTGGGGGAGGGGTGAGATGTCTGTGGATGTGGGGGAGGGGTGAGATGTCTGTGGATGTGGGGGAGGGGTGAGATGTCTGTGGATGTAGGGGAGGGGTGAGATGTCTGTGGATGTGGGGGAGGGGTGAGATGTCTGTGGATGTGGGGGAGGGGTGAGATGTCTGTGGATGTGGGGGAGGGGTGAGATGTCTGTGGATGTGGGGGAGGGGTGAGATGTCTGTGGATGTGGGGGAGGGGTGAGATGTCTGGATGTGGGGGAGGGGTGAGATGTCTGTGGATGTGGGGGAGGGGTGAGATGTCTGTGGATGTGGGGGAGGGGTGAGATGTCTGTGGATGTGGGGGAGGGGTGAGATGTCTGTGGATGTGGGGGAGGGGTGAGATGTCTGTGGATGTGGGGGAGGGGTGAGATGTCTGTGGATGTGGGGGAGGGGTGAGATGTCTGTGGATGTAGGGGAGGGGTGAGATGTCTGTGGATGTGGGGGAGGGGTGAGATGTCTGTGGATGTGGGGGAGGGGTGAGATGTCTGTGGATGTGGGGGAGGGGTGAGATGTCTGTGGATGTGGGGGAGGGGTGAGATGTCTGTGGATGTGGGGGAGGGGTGAGATGTCTGGATGTGGGGGAGGGGTGAGATGTCTGTGGATGTGGGGGAGGGGTGAGATGTCTGTGGATGTGGGGGAGGGGTGAGATGTCTGTGGATGTGGGGGAGGGGTGAGATGTCTGTGGATGTGGGGGAGGGGTGAGATGTCTGTGGATGTGGGGGAGGGGTGAGATGTCTGTGGATGTGGGGTGAGATGTCTGTGGGGGAGGGGTGAGATGTCTGTGGGGGAGGGGTGAGATGTCTGTGGATGTGGGGGAGGGGTGAGATGTCTGTGGATGTGGGGGAGGGGTGAGATGTCTGTGGATGTGGGGGAGGGGTGAGATGTCTGTGGATGTGGGGGAGGGGTGAGATGTCTGTGGATGTGGGGGAGGGGTGAGATGTCTGTGGATGTGGGGGAGGGGTGAGATGTCTGGATGTGGGGGAGGGGTGAGATGTCTGTGGATGTGGGGGAGGGGTGAGATGTCTGTGGATGTGGGGGAGGGGTGAGATGTCTGTGGATGTGGGGGAGGGGTGAGATGTCTGTGGATGTGGGGGAGGGGTGAGATGTCTGTGGATGTGGGGGAGGGGTGAGATGTCTGTGGATGTGGGGGAGGGGTGAGATGTCTGTGGGGGAGGGGTGAGATGTCTGTGGGGGAGGGGTGAGATGTCTGTGGGGGAGGGGTGAGATGTCTGTGGGGGAGGGGTGAGATGTCTGTGGATGTGGGGGAGGGGTGAGATGTCTGGATGTGGGGGAGGGGTGAGATGTCTGTGGATGTGGGGGAGGGGTGAGATGTCTGTGGATGTGGGGGAGGGGTGAGATGTCTGTGGATGTGGGGGAGGGGTGAGATCTCTGTGGATGTGACAGTATAAACATTTGCTTCTTACACCTCACCAGGGACCTCACCCCTTTCATGGTCCCTCTTGACCCTCACCTGTTACCTGACTGTAAAGTAAAGGAGTTAGAAAAGTCAGGGACAAGTCAGAGCTCAGCAGAGGACATCGCTTCTGTGTGCAATTACTGTAGAGACACAAGTTAGGATGGTGATACTGCCCCCCAGTGGTCAAGCAACCATGAAATCACAGCAAGTAAGACACAAGTGTGCACACCTAAGGGGGAAATACAAGATCTGCATATAGACCCCATAACATGAGCGCTCCCCATAACATGATCTTAATAGTTCTAAAGTCCAGGCTGCGTAACAGCGGGCAATCATGGCGGCGGCGGCCGTGTCATCTCACCGCTAGCAGCGTCATTGTCAGGATCTAGCGTCACCGTAATGTGAAGATCTCAGCAATGGACCGCGCGCGCCTGAGGAAGAACCACCAGGACCAAAGAGGTGGAGCGCTGGATGCGGAGGAGTCTAGGGGAGCAGTCACACGCCGCAGATTTTGATCCATCTGTTTCTACAGCCGGCGCCGGGATTCCTGCAAATTCCATTCAGATGAATAGAAACAAAAATCTGCAGCGTGTGAAGAAGGTTCTAGAACCAAGCGGATTCAGGATACAACTCCACCCCAAAAGACAGCTCCATATAAGCTGGAGAAGCTGCATCCTGTGCGGACCATGAGCTCATATCAGGTCTATTACTCACATCACATCCAGAGCTGCAGGCACTACTCTGCTGCTATGTCTTATACTCCACTCACCTCCAGAGCTGCAGGCACTACTCTGCTGCTATGTCTTATACTCCACTCACCTCCAGAGCTGCAGGCACTACTCTGCTGCTATGTCTTATACTCCACTCACCTCCAGAGCTGCAGGCACTACTCTGCTGCTATGTCTTATACTCCACTCACCTCCAGAGCTGCAGGCACTACTCTGCTGCTATGTCTTATACTCCACTCACCTCCAGAGCTGCAGGCACTAATCTGCTGCTATGTCTTATACTCCACTCACCTCCAGAGCTGCAGGCACTACTCTGCTGCTATGTCTTATACTCCACTCACCTCCAGAGCTGCAGGCACTACTCTGCTGCTATGTCTTATACTCCACTCACATCCAGAGCTGCAGTCACTATTCTGCTGGTTGCCTCATGGTATCCGTCAGATCTGTTCTAGCAGATATACCCCTAACAGCTTATCTGAGACCCCACAATTCATTACATGCGTTATTTCATTGCAGGGGATGTGGTCTTGTGTGTGTCAGGGTTTGTGCACACGACATCTTTTCAGGCGTAATGGAAGCGTTTTACTCCTGAAAAGATGGCTCCGATACGTCCGCAAACATCTGCCCATTGCTTGCCATGGATCTTACGATGTTCTGTGCAGACGAGCTGTCAAAAGACGGCGCGTAAAATGACGGCCGCGTCAAAGAAGTGCGGGACACTTCTATACATTATATGCGGGACACTTATATACATTATATGCGGGACACTTATATACATTATATGCAGGACACTTATATACACTATATGCGGAACACTTCTATACATTATATGCAGGACACTTATATACATTATATGCAGGACACTTATATACATTATATGCGGGACACTTATATACATTATATGCGGGACACTTCTATACATTATATGCAGGACACTTATATACATTATATGCAGGACACTTATATACATTATATGCGGGGCACTTCTATACATTATATGCGGGACACTTATATACATTATATGCGGGACACTTCTATACATTATATGCGGGACACTTATATACATTATATGCGGGACACTTCTATACATTATATGCGGGACACTTCTATACATTATATGCGGGACACTTCTATACATTATATGCGGGACACTTATATACATTATATGCGGGACACTTATATACATTATATGCGGGGCACTTCTATACATTATATGCGGGACACTTATATACATTATATGCGGGACACTTATATACATTATATGCGGGACACTTCTATACATTATATGCGGGACACTTATATACATTATATGCAGGACACTTATATACATTATATGCAGGACACTTATATACACTATATGCGGAACACTTATATACATTATATGCGGGACACTTATATACATTATATGCGGGACACTTATATACATTATATGCGGGACACTTATATACATTATATGCGGGACACTTCTATACATTATATGCGGGACACTTATATACATTATATGCGGGACACTTATATACATTATATGCAGGACACTTCTATACATTATATGCGGACACTTCTATACATTATATGCGGACACTTATATACATTATATGCGGGACACTTATATACATTATATGCGGGACACTTATATACATTATATGCGGGACACTTCTATACATTATATGCGGGACACTTATATACATTATATGCGGGACACTTATATACATTATATGCGGGACACTTCTATACATTATATGCGGGACACTTATATACATTATATGCAGGACACTTATATACATTATATGCAGGACACTTATATACACTATATGCGGAACACTTATATACATTATATGCGGGACACTTATATACATTATATGCGGGACACTTATATACATTATATGCGGGACACTTATATACATTATATGCGGGACACTTCTATACATTATATGCGGGACACGTATATACATTATATGCGGGACACTTATATACATTATATGCAGGTCACTTATATACATTATATGCAGGACACTTATATACACTATATGCGGGACACTTCTATACATTATATGCGGGACACTTCTATACATTATATGCGGGACACTTCTATACATTATATGCGGGACACTTATATACATTATATGCGGGACACTTATATACATTATATGCGGGACACTTATATACATTATATGCGGGACACTTATATACATTATATGCGGGACACTTATATACATTATATGCAGGACACTTATATACATTATATGCAGGACACTTATACACATTATATGCAGGACACTTATATACATTATATGCAGGACACTTATATACATTATATGCGGGACACTTATATACATTATATGCGGGACACTACTATACATTATATGCGGGACACTTATATACATTATATGCGGGACACTTATATACATTATATGCGGGACACTTATATACATTATATGCGGGACACTTATATACATTATATGCGGGACACTACTATACATTATATGCGGGACACTTATATACATTATATGCGGGACACTACTATACATTATATACGGGACACTTATATACATTATATGCAGTACACTTATATACATTATATGCAGGACACTTATATACAATATATGCGGGACACTTATATACATTACATGCGGGACACTTATATACATTATATGCGGGACACTTATATACATTATATGCGGGACACTTCTATACATTATATACATTATATGCGGGACACTTATATACATTATATGCGGGACACTTATATACATTACATGCGGGACACTTATATACATTATATGCGGGACACTTATATACATTATATGCGGGACACTTATATACATTATATGCGGGACACTTATATACATTATATGCGGGACACTTATATACATTATATGCGGGACACTTATATACATTATATGCGGGACACTTATATACATTATATGCGGGACACTTATATACATTATATGCGGGACACTTATATACATTATATGCGGGACACCTCTATACGGGACACTTCTATACGGGACACTTCTATACATTATATGCGGGACACTTATATACATTATATGCGGGACACTTATATACACTATATGCGGGACACTTATATACATTATATGCGGGACACTTCTATACATTATATGCGGGACACTTCTATACATTATATGCGGGACACTTATATACATTATATGCGGGACACTTATATACATTATATGCGGGACACTTATATACATTATATGCGGGACACTTATATACATTATATGCGGGACACTTATATACATTATATGCGGGACACTTATATACATTATATGCGGGACGCTTATATACATTATATGCGGGACACTTATATACATTATATGCGGGACACTTATATACATTATATGCGGGACACTTCTTGGGACGTAATTGGAGCCGTTTTTCATTCTCCTGAAAACAGCTCCGGAATTTCAGATGTATTTTGCGTTGTTGTGTGAACATAGCCTTAGATTAGCAAGATGTGAGGTCCTGCAGCCCGACAGCTAATCTAACAATTGTATCTGCAGCTCTGGATGTGACTGGAGTTTAGAACATGATGTAACAGCAGAATTAGGACTACAGCTCTATATGTGACTTGAGTATAAGACATGATGTAAGTCATCTCTGTGTTATATAAACATGTCTCCTGTACAAAGATGGTGAGGAGTGGAGTAGTACTCTCATCCTCCATGTCCCTCGGGTTAGTGTATTAGGGTGTAAGCAGTCACGCCACAACAAGCCGTCACACGCTGCACTCGGATTGGTCAGTTACCTCGTTCACAACTGGGAGTGAAACGCGTTTCTTTCTCTTTAAGCTCCCAAATGTGCCCCCTAGAATGCCCTGACAGCGCCTCCAGAAGGACTTGTTGGGTAAAGGCGGCTGAACAGACGGAAGAAAGAGAGACAGAGTTATGATGGGGGAGGGGCGGACGCTGCGGACACAGATGGGTTTATAGGAGTCAGAATAAACTGGTGGCGGCAGACTGGACGGATGTCAACGAGATGCCCAGATGGGGCATGTGCCGGGCAGCAGGAGCATGCAGCCCATAAAAGAGTAATGGGGTGGACTGGGCGTTGGGCAGCACTGATGGGGGCTGTGGGCGGTCAGCAGATTATAGGGTCCTCCTCGACCTCTCATTACATAGGTAGACTGCTGTGTTTGTGGGATGTCTCCACCACCCAGGTGACCCCAGTACCCCCCCTGCCTGCTCACCGTGAATGCTTCTTCCTGGGGTTCGGGGCTCGTGGATCCTGTGGGGAGATTCTTGGGCTCCAGCCACAAGGGACCTCTGGCGCACTTTCTGGGACAGTCTTCAGGCATCTGTACCCGATCCTCCATGTCGGTGCCCGCTGGGGGTCTGCAGGACGGAGACTGAAACAGTATGGGACTGAGAGCCCTCCTCCTGTACCTGCGGAGTATGGGGCCACTGGGTGCGGGGCGGGGGGTCATGTCATCATCCTCCGGACACTCAAACTCTTCTAAGGCCACGGAGCCGGGTGTGAACTGCGAGGCGTCCTGTAGATGGAGGAGGACGGGCGATTACTCACAATATTGGGGTGCAGAGAGCGGATAAGAACGGAGGAATCAGAAACTCCTCCTCCTACTACTCCTCCTCCTCCTACTACTACTCCTCCTCCTCCTACTACTCCTCCTCCTCCTCCTACTACTACTCCTCCTCCTCCTACTACTCCTCCTCCTACTACTCCTCCTCCTACTACTCCTCCTCCTCCTCCTACTACTACTACTACTCCTCCTCCTCCTCCTACTACTACTCCTCCTACTACTACTACTCCTCCTCCTACTACTACTCCTCCTCCTACTACTATTACTCCTCCTACTACTACTCCTCCTCCTACTACTACTCCTCCTACTACTACTCCTCCTCCTACTACTCCTCCTACTACTACTACTACTCCTCCTCCTACTACTACTCCTCCTCCTACTACTACTACTCCTCCTACTACTACTACTCCTCCTCCTACTACTACTACTCCTCCTCCTACTACTCCTCCTCTTCCTCCTCCTACTACTCCTACTCCTCCTCCTACTACTACTACTCCTCCTACTACTACTCCTCCTACTACTACTCCTCCTACTACTACTCCTCTGACTACTACTCCTCCTACTACTACTACTACTCCTCCTACTACTACTACTCCTCCTCCTACTACTACTCCTCCTCCTCCTACTACTCCTCTGACTACTCCTCCTACTACTCCTCCTCCTACTACTCCTCCTCCTACTACTACTACTCCTCCTACTACTACTCCTCCTCCTCCTCCTACTTCTCCTCCTACTACTCCTCCTCCTATTACTCCTCCTCCTATTACTCCTCCTCCTACTCCTATTACTCCTCCTACTACTCCTCCTCCTCCTACTACTACTACTACTACTCCTCCTCCTACTACTCTTCCTCCTCCTCCTACTCCTCCTCCTACTCAAACTACTCCTCCTACTACTACTCCTCCTACTACTCCTACTACTACTCCTCCTCCTCCAACTACTACTCCTACTCCTCCTACAACTACTCCTCCTCCTCCTACTCCTACAGCTACTCCTCCTACTGCTGCTGCTACTCCTCCTACTACTACTCCTCCTACTACTCCTCCTCCTCCTACGCCTCCTCCTTCTCCTCCTACTACTACTCCTACTACTCCTCCTCCTAATACTACTACTCCTACTACTACTCCTCCTCCTACTATTTCTACTACTCCTCCTACTACTACTCCTACAGCTACTCCTCCTACTGCTGCTGCTACTCCTCCTACTACTACTGCTCCTCCTACTACTCCTCCTTCTCCTACTACTACTCCTACTACGCCTCCTTCTCCTACTACTACTCCTACTACTACTACTCCTCCTCCTACTACTACTCCTCCTCCTTCTCCTACTACTACTCCTCCTCCTACTACTACTCCTCCTACTACTCCTCCTCCTACTGCTGCTGCTCCTCCTACTACTACTCCTCCTCCTACTACTACTCCTCCTTCTCCTACTACTCCTCCTCCTACTACTACTCCTACTACTTCTACTCCTCCTCCTCCTAATACTACTACTCCTACTCCTACTACTACTCCTACTACTACTCCTCCTCCTCCTCCTACTACAACTACTCCTCCTCCTCCTCCTACTACAGCTACTCCTCCTACTGCTGCTGCTACTCCTCCTACTACTACTCCTCCTCCTCCTCCTACTACTCCTCCTACTACTACTACTCCTCCTACTACTCCTCCTCCTTCTCCTACTAAACCTACTACTCCTCCTCCTCCTACTACTACTACTATTCCTCCTCCTACTACTACTACTCCTCCTCCTACTACTACTCCTCCTCCTCCTCCTACTACTCCTCCTCCTACTACTCCTCCTCCTCCTACTACTCCTCCTCCTACTACTATTACTCCTCCTACTACTACTACTCCTCCTACTACTACTCCTCCTCCTACTACTCCTCCTACTACTCCTCCTCCTACTACTCCTCCTACTACTCCTCCTCTTCCTCCTCCTACTACTCCTACTCCTCCTCCTACTACTACTACTCCTACTACTCCTCCTACTACTACTCCTACTACTACACCTCCTACTACTACTCCTCCTACTACTACTCCTCCTACTACTACTACTCCTCCTCCTACTACTACACTCCTCCTCCTCCTACTACTCCTCCTCCTCCTACTACTCCTCCTCCTACTCCTCCTCCTCCTACTCCTCCTCCTACTACTACTCCTCCTACTACTCCTCCTACTACTACTCCTCCTACTACTCCTCCTCCTCCTCCTACTACTACTCCTCCTCCTCCTCCTCCTCCTACTACTCCTCCTCCTATTACTCCTCCTCCTATTACTCCTCCTCCTATTACTCCTCCTCCTACTCCTATTACTCCTCCTACTACTCCTCCTCCTCCTCCTACTACTACTACTACTACTCCTCCTCCTCCTACTACTCTTCCTCCTCCTCCTCCTACTCCTCCTCCTCCTACTCAAACTACTCCTCCTACTACTACTCCTCCTACTACTCCTACTCCTCCTCCTCCAACTACTACTCCTACTCCTCCTACAACTACTCCTCCTCCTCCTACTCCTACAGCTACTCCTCCTACTGCTGCTGCTACTCCTCCTACTACTACTCCTCCTACTACTCCTACGCCTCCTCCTTCTCCTCCTACTACTACTCCTACTACTCCTCCTCCTAATACTACTACTCCTACTACTACTCCTCCTCCTACTACTTCTACTACTCCTCCTACTACTACTCCTACAGCTACTCCTCCTACTGCTGCTGCTACTTCTCCTACTACTACTGCTCCTCCTACTACTCCTCCTTCTCCTACTACTACTCCTACTACGCCTCCTTCTACTACTACTCCTACTACTACTCCTCCTCCTACTACTACTCCTCCTCCTTCTCCTACTCCTACTACTACTCCTCCTCCTACTACTACTCCTCCTACTACTCCTCCTCCTACTGCTGCTGCTCCTCCTACTACTACTCCTCCTCCTACTACTACTCCTCCTCCTACTACTACTCCTCCTTCTCCTACTACTCCTCCTTCTCCTACTACTCCCCTCCTCCTACTACTACTCCTACTACTACTCCTACTACTTCTACTCCTCCTCCTCCTAATACTACTACTCCTACTACTACTCCTACTACTCCTCCTCCTCCTCCTCCTACTACTACAACTACTCCTCCTCCTCCTCCTACTACAGCTACTCCTCCTACTGCTGCTGCTACTCCTCCTACTACTACTCCTCCTCCTCCTACTACTCCTCCTACTACTACTACTCCTCCTACTACTCCTCCTCCTTCTCCTACTAAACCTACTACTCCTCCTCCTCCTACTACTACTACTATTCCTCCTCCTACTACTACTACTCCTCCTCCTACTACTACTCCTCCTCCTCCTCCTACTACTCCTCCTCCTACTACTACTCCTCCTCCTACTACTACTCCTCCTCCTACTACTACTCCTCCTACTACTACTCCTCCTCCTTCTACTACTACTACTACTCCTCCTTCTACTACTACTACTCCTCCTCCTTATACTACTACTACTACTCCTCCTCCTTCTACTACTACTACTCCTCCTACTACTACGCCTACTACTACTACTACTCCTCCTCCTCCTACTACTCCTCCTCTTCCTCCTACTACTCCTCCTCTTCCTCCTACTACTACTACTCCTACTACTCCTACTCCTCCTCCTCCTACTGCTTCTACTACTCCTACAACTACTCCTCCTACTGCTGCTGCTACTCCTCCTACTACTACTCCTACTCCTCCTACTACTCCTACTCCTCCTACTACTACTCCTACTACTCCTACAACTACTCCTCCTACTGCTGCTGCTACTCCTACTACTACTCCTCCTACTACTCCTCCTCCTCCTACTACTCCTCCTACTACTCCTCCTACTACTACTACTCCTACTACTACTCCTCCTACTACTCCTCCTACTACTCCTCCTCCTCCAACTACTACTACTACGCCTACTACTGCTACTACTACTCCTCCTCCTCCTACTACTACTACTCCTCCTCCTCCACCTACTACTACTCCTCCTCCTCCTCCTACTACTACTCCTACTACTACTCCTCCTCCTCCTACTACTCCTCCTACTACTCCTCCTACTACTACTACTCCTACTACTACTCCTCCTACTACTACTCCTACTACTACTCCTACTCCTCCTACTACTCCTCCTCCTCCAACTACTACTACTACGCCTACTACTGCTACTACTCCTCCTCCTCCTCCTACTACTACTCCTCCTCCTCCTCCTACTACACCTCCTACTACTACTACTACTACTCCTCCTCCTCCAACTACTACTACTACTTGTAACGGCAGGGGGTAGGGAGACGGACAAGTGAGCCCTAATCTACCCGCCACTCTGTCCCTGCCTACTTGCAACGACCCGCCCTAGGCGACGGGGTACAACTGGGCGGCGGTCCCTGCGCTCAGTAAGTGCACGACAAACACGACAAACATACAAGGAACACAAGCAAGGAAAAAGGGGCCGTTGCCCACGGCAACACCGTGAGCAACCAGAGTGGTGAACGAGCCGAGTCAAGCCAGGAGTGTGCGAGGTACAAAACGAAAAGCAGAAGAGTAGTCGGTAAGCCAGGGTCGGTATGGAGCAGGATCAAAAAATAGCAGGAGCTGTAGCTGGGCCAGGAACCACAAGGAAGGAAACCAAAGCAATAACAAGCACCGAGGGACAGGAAGTGCAGGCTTAAATAGACCGAGGGCGGGAGCTAGCTGAGTCTGGCCAGGTTACGATAGGCTCTCCCACTCCTAAGCCTGCCAGCCTGAATGGTGGAAGCAGGAGTCAGTCTCAGGGATGTATTCTCAGGTGCTGACTGATTAGTTCTGGGAGTTAACCCCGCAGTGCCTGGCAGATCCTTTACACTACTACTACGCCTACTACTGCTGCTGCTACTACTACTACTCCTCCTCCTCCTCCTCCTCCTCCTCCTACTACTACTCCTCCTCCTCCTCCTACTACTCCTACTACTACTACTCCTCCTACTACTCCTCCTACTACTACTCCTCCTACTACTACTCCTCCTACTACTACTCCTCCTCCTACTACTCCTCCTACTACTACTACTCCTCCTCCTACTACTACTCCTCCTCCTACTACTACTCCTCCTCCTCCTCCTACTAACTCCTCCTCCTACTCCTACTACTCCTCCTACTACTCCTCCTACTACTACTCCTACTACTACTACTCCTCCTACTACTACTCCTCCTCCTACTTCTCCTCCTACTACTCCTCCTACTACTCCTCCTCCTCCTATTACTCCTCCCTCCTATTACTCCTCCTCCTACTCCTATTACTCCTCCTACTACTCCTCCTCCTCCTACTACTACTACTCCTCCTCCTCCTACTACTCTTCCTCCTCCTCCTCCTACTCCTCCTCCTACTCAAACTACTCCTCCTACTACTACTACTCCTACTCCTCCTACAACTACTCCTCCTCCTCCTACTCCTACAGCTACTCCTCCTACTGCTGCTGCTACTCCTCCTACTACTACTCCTCCTACTACTCCTCCTCCTCCTTCTCCTACGCCTCCTCCTTCTCCTCCTACTACTACTCCTCCTCCTCCTACTACTCCTCCTCATACTACTACTCCTACTACTACTCCTCCTCCTACTCCTCCTCCTACTACTTCTACTACTCCTCCTACTACTACTCCTACAGCTACTCCTCCTACTGCTCCTCCTACTACTCCTCCTTCTCCTACTACTACTACTCCTACTACGCCTCCTTCTCCTACTACTACTCCTACTACTACTCCTCCTCCTACTACTACTCCTCCTTCTCCTACTCCTACTACTACTCCTCCTCCTACTACTACTCCTCCTACTCCTCCTCCTACTGCTCCTCCTACTACTACTCCTCCTCCTCCTACTACTACTCCTCCTCCTACTACTACTCCTCCTCCTACTACTACTCCTCCTTCTCTACTACTACTCCTCCTTCTCCTACTACTACTCCTACTACTACTACTTCTACTCCTCGTCCTCCTAATACTACTACTCCTACTACTACTCCTACTACTTCTCCTCCTCCTCCTCCTACTACAACTACTCCTCCTCCTCCTCCTACTACAGATACTCCTCCTACTGCTGCTGCTACTCCTCCTACTACTACTCCTCCTACTACTACTCCTCCTCCTCCTACTACTCCTCCTACTACTACTACTCCTCCTACTACTCCTCCTCCTCCTTCTCCTACTCCTCCTACTAAACCTACTACTCCTCCTCCTCCTCCTACTACTACTACTATTCCTCCTCCTACTACTACTACTCCTCCTACTACTACTACTCCTCCTCCTCCTACTACTCCTCCTCCTACTACTACTCCTCCTACTACTCCTCCTACTACTACTCCTACTACTACTCCTCCTACTACTCCTCCTTATACTACTACTACTACTCCTCCTACTACTCCTCCTCCTTCTCCTACTCCTCCTACTAAACCTACTACTCCTCCTCCTCCTCCTACTACTACTACTATTCCTCCTCCTACTACTTCTACTACTCCTCCTACTACTACTCCTACAGCTACTCCTCCTACTGCTCCTCCTACTACTCCTCCTTCTCCTACTACTACTACTCCTACTACGCCTCCTTCCTCCTACTACTCCTACTACTACTCCTCCTCCTACTACTACTCCTCCTTCTCCTACTCCTACTACTACTCCTCCTCCTACTACTCCTCCTCCTCCTACTACTACTCCTCCTCCTACTACTACTCCTCCTTCTCCTACTACTACTCCTCCTTCTCCTACTACTACTCCTACTACTACTCCTACTACTACTACTTCTACTCCTCGTCCTCCTAATACTACTACTCCTACTACTACTCCTACTACTTCTCCTCCTCCTCCTCCTACTACAACTACTCCTCCTCCTCCTCCTACTACAGATACTCCTCCTACTGCTGCTGCTACTCCTCCTCCTACTACTCCTCCTACTACTACTCCTCCTCCTCCTACTACTCTCCTACTACTACTACTCCTCCTACTACTCCTCCTCCTTCTCCTACTCCTCCTACTAAACCTACTACTCCTCCTCCTACTACTACTACTAGTCCTCCTCCTACTACTACTACTCCTCCTCCTCCTACTACTCCTCCTCCTCCTACTACTCCTCCTCCTACTACTCCTCCTACTACTCCTCCTACTACTACTCCTACTACTACTCCTCCTACTACTCCTCCTTATACTACTACTACTCCTCCTCCTTCTCCTACTCCTCCTACTAAACCTACTACTCCTCCTCCTCCTCCTACTACTACTACTATTCCTCCTCCTACTACTACTACTCCTCCTCCTACTACTACTACTCCTCCTCCTCCTCCTCCTACTACTCCTCCTCCTACTACTACTCCTCCTCCTACTCCTCCTCCTACTACTCCTCCTACTACTACTCCTACTCCTCCTACTACTCCTCCTTATACTACTACTACTACTCCTCCTCCTTCTACTCCTCCTCCTTCTACTACTACTCCTCCTACTACTACGCCTACTACTACTACTACTCCTCCTCCTCCTCCTCCTACTACTACTACTCCTACTCCTCCTCCTACTGCTTCTACTACTCCTACAACTACTCCTCCTACTGCTGCTACTCCTCCTACTACTACTCCTCCTCCTACTACTCCTCCTACTCCTCCTACTACTCCTACTCCTACTACTCCTCCTCCTCCTACTGCTTCTACTACTCCTACAACTACTCCTCCTACTGCTGCTGCTACTCCTACTACTACTCCTCCTACTACTACTCCTCCTACTACTCCTCCTACTTCTCCTCCTACTACTACTACTCCTACTACTACTCCTCCTACTACTACTCCTACTCCTCCTACTACTACTCCTCCTACTACTCCTCCTCCTACTACTACGCCTACTACTGCTGCTGCTACTACTACTCCTCCTCCTCCTACTCCTCCTCCTCCTCCTACTACTACTCCTCCTCCTCCTCCTACTACTCCTCCTCCTACTACTCCTCCTACTACTACTCCTCCTACTTCTCCTCCTACTACTCCTCCTACAACTCCTCCTACAACTCCTCCTACAACTCCTCCTACAACTCCTCCTACTACTACTACTCCTCCTACTACTGCTGCTGCTACTACTACTACTCCTCCTTCTACTCCTCCTCCTTCTACTACTACTACTCCTCCTCCTACTCCTCCTCCTCCTCCTCCTCCTACTACTACTC
>NW_027464115.1:124429-146929 GCF_050947455.1 Rhinoderma darwinii
GTATTATTCAGTCAGTGTATGGTGGTATTATTCAGTCAGTGTATGGTGGTATTATTCAGTCAGTGTATGGTGGTATTATTCAGTCAGTGTATGGTGGTATTATTCAGTCAGTGTATGGTGGTATTATTCAGTCAGTGTATGGTGGTAGTATCAGTCAGTGTATGGTGGTATTATAAATCAGTGTATGGTGGTATTATTCAGTCACTGTATGGTGGTATTATTCAGTCAGTGTATGGTGGTATTATTCAGTCAGTGTATGGTAGTATCAGTCAGTGTATGGTGGTATTATTCAGTCAGTGTATGGTGGTATTATTCAGTCAGTGTATGGTGGTATTATTCAGTCAGTGTATGGTGGTATTATTCAGTCAGGGTATGGTGGTAGTATCAGTCAGGGTATGGTGGTATCAGTCAGTGTATGTTGGTATTATAAATCAGTGTATGGTGGTATTATTCAGTCAGTGTATGGTGGAATTATCAGTCAGGGTATGGTGGTATTATCAGTCAGTGTATGGTGGTATTATTCAGTCACTGTATAGTGGTATTATTCAGTCAGTGTATGGTGGTATTATTCAGTCAGTGTATGGTGGTATAATCAGTCACTGTATGGAGGTATTATCAGTCAGTGTATGGTGGTATTATTCAGTCAGTGTATGGTGGTATTATTCAGTCAGTGTATGGTGGTATTATTCAGTCAGTGTATAGTGGTATTATTCAGTCAGTGTATGGTGGTATTATTCAGTCACTGTATGGTGGTATTATTCAGTCACTGTATGGTGGTATTATCAGTCAGTGTATGGTGGTATTATTCAGTCAGTGTATGGTGGTATTATTCAGTCACTGTATGGAGGTATTATTCAGTCACTGTATGGTGGTATTATTCAGTCACTGTATGGAGGTATTATTCAGTCACTGTATGGAGGTATTATTCAGTCACTGTATGGAGGTATTATTCAGTCACTGTATGGTGGTATTATCAGTCACTGTATGGTGATATTATTCAGTCACTGAATTCTGTGCAAATGGATAATATAGCCAAACCTATTTTTGCATATTGACATTTTCGATGTGTGCTCCTTGAAACTTTTTCTAGAGTCTTGTCCTTTTTTATATATTGTATCCTATATATATTTTATATGAATGTACTTGTGTATATGTTAATAAAAATCTTTAATGTTTAACATAATTTCCTGGCTACAAGCTCTTTTCTCTCTGTGGTTTCAATATTTAAATAGAGTTACCTATCTGATTATATATGGGAGGTCGGCCTATGACCTTGACCTAGCCCTTAGTACTAATGCGTTTTGGAGTGCATATATTGATTATTATTCAGTCACTGTATGGAGGTATTATTCAGTCACTGTACGGTGGTATTATTCAGTCAGTGTATGGAGGTATTATTAAGTCACTGTATGGTGGTATTATTCAGTCAGTGTACGGTGGTATTATTCAGTCATTGTATGGTGGTATTATTCAGTCAGTGCATGGAGGTATTATTAAGTCACTGTATGGTGGTATTATTCAGTCAGTGTATGGTGGTATCAGTAAGCGTATGGTGGTCTTATTCAGTCAGTGTATGGAGGTATTATTCAGTCAGTGTATGGTGGTATTATTCAGTCAGTGTATGGTGGTATTATTCAGTCAGTGTATGGAGGTATTATTCAGTCAGTGTACGGTGGTATTATTCAGTCATTGTATGGTGGTATTATTCAGTCAGTGCATGGAGGTATTATTAAGTCACTGTATGGTGGTATTATCAGTCAGTGTATGGTGGTATTATTCAGTCAGTGTATGGTGGTATTATTCAGTCAGTGTATGGTGGTATTATTCAGTCACTGTATGGTGGTATTATTCAGTCACTGTGTGATGGTATTATTCAGTCACTGTATGGAGGTATTATTCAGTCACTGTATGGTGGTATTATTCAGTCACTGTGTGATGGTATTATTCAGTCAGTGTATGGTGGTATCAGTGAGTGTATGGTGGTATTATTCAGTCACTGTATGGTGGTATTATTCAGTCACTGTATGGAGGTATTATTCAGTCACTGTATGGAGGTATTATTCAATCACTGTATGGAGGTATTATTAGTCAGTCAGTGTACGGTGGTATTATTCTGTCACTGTATGGTGGTATTATCAGTCACTGTATGATGGTATTATTCAGTCACTGTATGGAGGTATTATTCAGTCAGTGTATGGTGGTATTATCAGTCCGTGTATGGTGGTATTATTTAGTCACTGTATGATGGTATTATTCAGTCACTGTATGGTGGTATTATTCAGTCAGTGCATGGAGGTATTATTAAGTCACTGTATGGTGGTATTATTCAGTCAGTGTATGGTGGTATCAGTAAGCGTATGGTGGTCTTATTCAGTCAGTGTATGGAGGTATTATTCAGTCACTGTATGATGGTATTTTCAGTCACTGTGTGGTGGTATTATCAGTCAGTGTATGTGTAATGACGGGGGTAAGGAAACAGACAAGTGAGCCCTAATCTACCTGCCACTCAGTCCCTGCCTACTTGCAACGACCCGCCCTAGGCGATGGGGTACAACTGGGCAACAGTCCCTACGCTCAATATGTGCACGACAGACAAACAGACAAGTGTACACAGAAGCAAGGGAAAAGGGGCAGTTGCCCACGGCAACACCGAGAGCAACAAGAGTGGTGAACGAGCCGAGTCAAACCAGGAGTGTACGAGGTACCAAACGCAGAGCAGGAGAATAGTCAGGAAGCCAGGGTCAATATGAAGCAGCGTCAAATAGATCAAGAAGCTGCAGTAGGGCCAGGAAACCAAATGAGAAGAATCACAAGCAAGGAGGAACAGGAAAGGCAGGTATAAATAGACAGAGGGCGGGAGCTAGCTCCGTCTGGCCAGGCTATGATAGGCTCTCCCACTCCTAAGCCTGCCATCCTGAGTGGTGGAAGATGGAGTCAGTCACCCAGACATAGAAGCAGGTGCAGACTGATTACCTATGGGCGTTGACACAGAAGCTGTGCCTGGCAGATCCTTTACAGTATGGTGGTATTTTCAGTCAGTGTATGGTGGTATTATTCAGTCAGTGTATGGTGGTATTATTAAGTCACTGTATGGTGGTATTATTCAGTCACTGTATGGTGGTATTATTCAGTCAGTGTATGGTGGTATTATCAGTCAGTGTATGGTGGTATTATTCAGTCACTGTATGGTGGTATTATTAGTCACTGTATGGTGGTATTATTCAGTCACTGTGTGATGGTATTATTCAGTCACTGTGTGATGGTATTATTCAGTAAGTGTATGGTGGTATCAGTGAGTGTATGGTGGTATTATTCAGTCACTGTATGGTGGTATTATTCAGTCACTGTATGGAGGTATTATTCAGTCACTGTATGGAGGTATTATTCAATCACTGTATGGTGGTATTATCAGTCACTGTATGATGGTATTATTCAGTCACTGTATGGAGGTATTATTCAGTCAGTGTATGGTGGTATTATCAGTCAGTGTATGGTGGTATTATTTAGTCACTGTATGATGGTATTATTCAGTCACTGTATGGTGGTATTATTCAGTCAGTGCATGGAGGTATTATTAAGTCACTGTATGGTGGTATTATTCAGTCAGTGTATGGTGGTATAGGTAAGCGTATGGTGGTCTTATTCAGTCAGTGTATGGAGGTATTATTCAGTCACTGTATGGTGGTATTATCAGTCACTGTATGGTGGTATTATCAGTCACTGTATGGGGGTATTATGCAATCACTGTATGGAGGTATTATTCAGTCAGTGTATGGTGGTATTATCAGTCAGTGTATGGTGGTATTATCAGTCAGTGTATGGTGGTATTATTCAGTCACTGTATGGAGTCATTATTTAGTCACTGTATGGAGGTACTATTCTGTCACTGTATGGTGGTATTATTCAGTCACTGTATGGTGGTATTATCAGTAGGTCGGTGGTATTATTCAGTCACAGTATGGTGGCATTATTCAGTCACTGTATCCTGGTATTATTCAGTCAGTGTATGGTAGTATTATTCAGTCAGTGTATGGTGGTATTATTCAGCCACTGTATGGTGGTATTATTCAGTCAGTGTATGGTGGTATTATTCAGTCAGTGTATGGTGGTATTATTCAGTCAGTGTATGGTGGTATTCAGTCACTGCATGGTGGTATTATCAGTCAGTATATGGTGTTATTATTCAGTCAGTATATGGTGTTATTATTCAGTCAGTGTACGGTGGTATTATTCAGTCAGTGTACGGTGGTATTATTCAGTCAGCGTACGGTGGTATTTTCAGTCACTGTATGGTGGTATCAGTCAGTGTATGGTGGTATTATTCAGCCACTGTATGGTGGTATTATTCAGTCACTGTATGATGGTATTATTCAGTCACTGTATGGTGGTATTATTCAGTCAGTGCATGGAGGTATTATTAGGTCACTGTATGGTGGTATTATTCAGTCAGTGTATGGTGGTATCAGTAAGCGTATGGTGGTCTTATTCAGTCAGTGTATGGAGGTATTATTCAGTCACTGTATGATGGTATTTTCAGTCACTGTATGGTGGTATTATCAGTCAGTGTATGTGTAATGACGGGGGTAAGGAAACAGACAAGTGAGCCCTAATCTACAAGCCACTCAGTCCCTGCCTACTTGCAACGACCCGCCCTAGGCGACGGGGTACAACTGGGCGACAGTCCCTACGCTCAATATGTGCACGACAGACAAACAGACAAGTGTACACAGAAGCAAGGGAAAAGGGGCAGTTGCCCACGGCAACACCGAGAGCAACAAGAGTGGTGAACGAGCCGAGTCAAACCAGGAGTGTACGAGGTACCAAACGCAGAGCAGGAGAGTAGTCAGTAAGCCAGGGTCAATATAAAGCAGGGTCAAATAGATCAAGAAGCTGCAGCAGGGCCAGGAAACCAAATGAGAAGAATCACAAGCAAGGAGGAACAGGAAAGGCAGGTATAAATAGACAGAGGGCGGGAGCTAGCTCCGTCTGGCCAGGCTATGATAGGCTCTCCCACTCCTAAGCCTGCGATCCTGAGTGGTGGAAGATGGAGTCAGTCTCCCAGACATAGAAGCAGGTGCAGACTGATTACCTATGGGCGTTGACACAGAAGCTGTGCCTGGCAGATCCTTTACAGTATGGTGGTATTTTCAGTCACTGTATGGTGGTATTATTCAGTCAGTGTATGGTGGTATTATTCAGTCAGTGTACGGTGGTATTATTCAGTCAGTGTATGGTGGTATTATTCAGTCAGTGTATGGTGGTATTATTCAGTCACTATATGGTGGTATTATTCAGTCACTGTATGGTGGTATTATTCAGTCACTGTATGGTGGTATTATCAGTCAGTGTATGGTGGTATTATTCAGTCAGTGTATGGGAGTATTATCAGTCACTGTATGGTGGTATTATTCAGTCACTGTATGGTGGTATTATTCAGTCAGTGTACGGTGGTATTATTCAGTCACTGTATGGTGGTATTATCAGTCACTGTATGATGGTATTATTCAGTCACTGTATGGTGGTATTATTCAGTAACTGTATGGTGGTATTATTCAGTCACTGTATGGTGGTATTATCAGTCACTGTATGGTGGTATTATCAGTCACTGTATGGGGGTATTATGCAATCACTGTATGATGGTATTATTCAGTCACTGTATGGAGGTATTATTCAGTCACTGTATGGTGGTATTATTCAGTCACTGTGTGATGGTATTATTCAGTCACTGTGTGATGGTATTATTCAGTCAGTGTATGGTGGTATCAGTGAGTGTATGGTGGTATTATTCAGTCACTGTATGGTGGTATTATTCAGTCACTGTATGGAGGTATTATTCAGTCACCGTATGGAGGTATTATTCAATCACTGTATGGTGGTATTATCAGTCACTGTATGGAGGTATTATTCAGTCAGTGTATGGTGGTATTATCAGTCAGTGTATGGTGATATTATTTAGTCACTGTATGATGGTATTATTCAGTCACTGTATGGTGGTATTATTCAGTCAGTGCATGGAGGTATTATTAAGTCACTGTATTGTGGTATTATTCAGTCAGTGTATGGAGGTATTATTCAGTCACTGTATGGTGGTATTATCAGTCAGTGTATGGTGGTATAATGCAGTCAGTGTATGGACGTATAATGCAGTTAGCGTATGGTGGTATTATTCAGTCACTGTGTGGTGGTATTATTCAGTCACTGTATGGAGGTATTATTCAGTCACTGTATGGTGGTACTATCAGTCAGTGTATGGTGGTACTATTCAGTCACTGTATGGAGTCATTATTTAGTCACTGTATGGAGGTACTATTCTGTCACTGTATGGTGGTATTATTAATCAGTGTATGGTGGTATTATTCAGTCACTGTATGGTGGTATTATCAGTAGGTCGGTGGTATTATTCAGTCACAGTATGGTGGCATTATTCAGTCACTGTATGGTGGTATTATTCAGTCACTGTATGGTGGCATTATCAGTCAGTGTACGGTGGTATTATTCAGTCAGTGTATGGTGGTATTATTCAGTCAGTGTATGGTGGTATTATTCAGTCAGTGTATGGTAGTATTATTCAGTCACTGTACGATGGTATTATCAGTCAGTGTATGGTGGTATTATTCAGTCAGTGTATGGTGGTATTATTCAGTCACTGTATGGAGGTATTCAGTCACTGCATGGTGGTATTATCAGTCAGTGTATGGTGTTATTATTCAGTCAGTGTACGGTGGTATTATTCAGTCAGTGTACGGTGGTATTATTCAGTCATTGTATGGTGGTATTATTCAGTCAGTGTATGGTGATATGATCAGTCAGTGTATGGTGGTATTATTCAGTCAGTGTATGGTGGTATTATTCAGTCAGTGTACGGTGGTATTATTCAGTCAGTGTACGGTGGTATTTTCAGTCACTGTTTGGTGGTATTATCAGTCACTGTAAGGTGGTATTATTCAGTCACTGTATGGTGGTATTATTCAGTCAGTGTATGGTGGTATTATCAGTCAGTGTATGGTGGTATTATCAGTCAGTGTATGGTGGTATTATCAGTCAGTGTATGGTGGTATTATCAGTCAGTGTATGGTGGTATTATCAGTCAGTGTATGGTGGTATTATCAGTCAGTGTATGGTGGTATTATCAGTCACTGTATGGTGGTATTATTCAGTCAGTGTATGGTGGTATTATTCAGTCAGTGTATGGTGGTATTATCAGTCACTGTATGGTGGTAATATCAGTCAGTGTATGGTGGTATTATCAGTCAGTGTATGGTGGTATTATCAGTCAGTGTATGGTGGTATTATCAGTCAGTGTATGGTGGTATTATCAGTCAGTGTATGGTGGTATTATCAGTCAGTGTATGGTGGTATTATCAGTCAGTGTATGGTGGTATTATCAGTCAGTGTATGGTGGTATTATCAGCCACTGTATGGTGGTAATATCAGTCAGTGTATGGTGGTATTATCAGTCAGTGTACGGTGGTATTATCAGTCAGTGTATGGTGGTAGTATCAGTCAGTGTATGGTGGTATTATTCAGTCAGTCAGTGTTTGGTGACATTATTTGGCCACTGTTTTGAGATTTATTCAGTCGTTCAGCGTTATAACTTATTTTATAGCATTGTGTACAGAGACAAGTAGTGGGGCAGAGTTGATTACATTGTGGCAGTAAGCTGTGGGGAATGTCGTGATCTAACAGCAGAACTATGAACACAGCTATAGTGGTGACTAGAGTATAAGACATGATGTAAAAGCAGAATAGCGGCATAATAAACCTCATACTGTTCCATGGTGATGATATTCTATATATCTTTTATGTGCCCGCTACTCACCTCTCCGCCACCTCCTGGACCTTAACCTCCACCTCCTCAGTCACAGTCCTTTCCGACTTCCGCAGCCTTACAGATGATGCTCGGGATCGCAGCTCTCGCTCTATTTTAGACACCTGCTTCAGGTCTTTACGGATCAGCTCAGGACTTCTCATGGCGGCCGGTTCTGATAGCAGCAGCTCCACACCCTGCAGCCACTGGGATGTAACAGTCAGCTCCCGGAGAAGATGTCTGACCTGTGGGCAAATATATATAGAAGGGTTTAATGCTGGGACGTTATTGCAGAATTATAAATTATATAAAATGTAGGTGATGAGGTGGGGTAACTAATATCTATAGGCTCTGAGGTGGGGTAACTAATATATATGGGCTTTGGGGTGGGGTAACTAATACCTATAGGCTCTGAGGTGGGGTAACTAATATATATATATGCTCTGAGGTGGGGTAACTAATATATATATGCTCTGAGGCGGGGTAACTAATATCCATAGGCTCTGAGGTGGGGTAACTAATAATGTCTATAGGCTTTGGGGTGGGCAGTTGACCTTCTGGGGTCACAGATTCTCACCTCCGGGGTCAGGGACGGTCCATGGTGCTGTTGACCATTCTGTGTATTGTCAAAGGTTTCGGGCGCGCGCTGTAGAGTAACGTCCCCGCTGTTTGTCTTCTCTGTCTGCAAAAATGTAAAGAAAAAAAATGAATTTCCTGTCACAGAAGCGAAAATGTTAATATATAGAAAGAGTGCCGTCCCGGCCCCCAACACTGACCTGAGACTCAGCGCTACAACTTCCCAGGAGGCTTTGCTCTAGGTTTCCCACGCTGCTCTGCTTTGGGGCGCCTGAGGTCAGAGCTTCGCCCGGTTCTCCGCTGGGACTAGCGCACGGTGCGGTCCTTGGGCTTTTCACAGTCCTTGGGGACCGGACAAGACATGAGAATCTAATTCTAGTAATTGTGGGAAATGCCGGCAGCAAATACAGTGGACAGAACCCGTCCTGACCTAGTCCTGCTCACTCAGCTGAGGGTCTGTTACAATGTATCAGTCTACACCATCCTCTGTGAGCTGAACACAGCATATTATTGTACACGCCGTCCTGTCATTGCCACCGGCCTCTCAATCATTTTTAAAGTTTTTGGACACAAAAGTATTTAACACTACATATTGTTTCCGGCTAATACGGAACCGCGCCATTTATTACTGAACTTCCTAAAGTTGGAAGCAAATTTTTTCCTTTAGGAGAATTTACTTCATGCCGTATGCTCCAGTCACATCCAAAGCAGAACTCACAATTCTGCTGTTATAACATGCCTTATATTCCAGTCACATCCAGAGCTGCAGTCACAGTTCTGCTGGTTTCTTTTTAGGCTGCAGGACCGGTCATATCTGATGCCACTGGCTGGTTCAGTCCCTGTACATCATTTGACGTTGTGCAAAGTAGATTTAGGATTAATCCCAAAAAAAGTAAAGTAGGGTTATACTGAAACCCATACATCTCCAGCAATGCGATGCAGCACAGTGCAGGGAACTATGGGATCTCAGTACAGATGAGACGGGCCGGACATTATACCTGAGTGTGCGCTGGAGATCGGCCGGACATTATACCTGAGTGTGCGCTGGAGATCGGCCGGACATTATACCTGAGTGTCCGCTGGAGATCGGCCGGACATTATACCCGAGTGTCCGCTGGAGATCGGCCGGACATTATACCAGAGTGTCCGCTGGAGATCGGCCGGACATTATACCTGAGTGTGCGCTGGAGATCGGCCGGACATTATACCCGAGTGTCCGCTGGAGATCGGCCGGACATTATACCAGAGTGTCCGCTGGAGATCGGCCGGACATTATACCTGAGTGTGCGCTGGAGATCGGCCGGACATTATACCTGAGTGTGCGCTGGAGATCGGCCCATCGCTCCTTCACCTGTCGGTGCTTGTGCAATGCTCTGGATGACAGCAGAGGATGGAGATTGGACACTTGAGAGACTGTGACATCCAAAATCTGCAGGAGAGACAGAAGATGGTCAGGAATTAATTCCCAAAACCCCCAGAGGGGGCGCTACTTCACAGAATGTCCCCAGTCCTCTGAGGGATCGCTCCTCATACCATAATCTGGCTGGCAATGTCCCTCAGATCCTGATTCCCACGGCCGTCATCTCTGCTCCTCCAACCTGCACAGCGGCTCTGGAAGAAAAAGTGTAATAATAGTGATGAACTCCTCATACGCAGCGCACACCGCACACTCCTCATACGCAGCGCACACCGCACACTCCTCATACGCAGCGAACACCGCACCCTCCTCGTGCGCAGCGAACACCGCACCCTCCTCGTGCGCAGCGCACACCGCACCCTCCTCGTGCGCAGCGCACACCGCACCCTCCTCGTGCGCAGCGCACACCCCACCCTCCTCGTGCGCAGCGCACACCGCACCCTCCTCGTGCGCAGCGCACACCCCACCCTCCTCGTGCGCAGCGCACACCCCACCCTCCTCGTGCGCAGCGCACACCCCACCCTCCTCGTGCGCAGCGCACACCCCACCCTCCTCGTGCGCAGCGCACACCGCACCCTCCTCGTGCGCAGCGCACACCGCACCCTCCTCGTGCGCAGCGCACACCGCACCCTCCTCGTGCGCAGCGCACACCGCACCCTCCTCGTGCGCAGCGCACACCGCACCCTCCTCGTGCGCAGCGCACACCGCACCCTCCTCGTGCGCAGCGCACACCGCACCCTCCTCGTGCGCAGCGCACACCGCACCCTCCTCGTGCGCAGCGCACACCGCACCCTCCTCGTGCGCAGCGCACACCGCACCCTCCTCGTGCGCAGCGCACACCGCACCCTCCTCGTGCGCAGCGCACACCGCACCCTCCTCGTGCGCAGCGCACACCGCACCCTCCTCGTGCGCAGCGCACACCGCAACCTAATGCATGTGATCTAAAAATTGGTGCCAAGAGGTCAGAGCTGTCGCACCGGCTTCTATTTCACCGTTTCTATCACAATGAGCACCGCAGGCCTGTTCGCTGACATGGTGAAGGCAGAATGTACCCGGCCTCTCACCTTCTCCTCCATCGCTCTCAGAATGGTGTCTGCTTGATGCCACATTGACGCCACTTCCAGCGCCAACTGCAGACTCTGGTGATATTCATCTAGCGGGGACTGAAGCCGCAGCCACCTGTCCGGAAAAGCGGGAAACAAGTCAATGCCGAGGCGTCTTCTCCGCTTATAATATCGGGCACCAAAGTGACCACAGGGGACTAAAACGGCCCGCGCCACCATCACACCGCACCTCCTGATCGCAGTCATTACCCCTTCTATGAGACAACCATACAAACGAATCACAATATGCTCTGATGGAGGGGAGGTCTGATGGAGGGGAGGTCTGATGGAGGGGTGGTCTGATGGAGGGGTGCTCTGATGGAGGGGAGGTCTGATGGAGGGGAGGTCTGATGGAGGGGAGGTCTGATGGAGCGGTGCTATTAAGGAGCGGTGGTCTGATGGAGCGGTGCTATTAAGGAGCGGTGGTCTGATGGAGGGGTGCTCTGATGGAGGGGTGGTCTGATGGAGGGGTGCTCTGATGGAGGGGTGCTCTGATGGAGGGGAGGTCTGATGGAGGGGTGGTCTGATGGAACGGTGGTCTGATGGAGCGGTGCTATTAAGGAGCGGTGGTCTGATGGAGCGGTGCTATTAAGGAGCGGTGGTCTGATGGAGGGGTGCTCTGATGGAGGGGTGGTCTGATGGAGGGGTGCTCTGATGGAGGGGTGCTCTGATGGAACGGTGGTCTGATGCAACGGTGGTCTGATGGAGCGGTGCTATTAAGGAGCGGTGGTCTAATGGAGCGGTGCTATTAAGGAGCGGTGGTCTGATGGAGGGGTGGTCTTATGGAGGGGTGGTCTTATGGAGCGGTGGTCTTCCTATTTATGTGCAGATATAAGATCAGTGGACACCTAGGGTTATAGCTGTGGGACAACCAGTAACACTGCACCTGCAGCTCCCAGAGGTTGTCACGCAGCTTTCTCCATGTTCCCGGTTGCCCTGTATCGCTACATAACTGGGTAGATCTGTCATTCAGAATTCTCGGAGAGCTGGGAGACGACCCCTGCATTATATGAGGTCACCCAGCTTTCCTGGAAACAGATATGACTAGTTCCTGGCTGAGCAGAATTGATTACACAGGATTATTCCCGGATGAGGATTTTGGGGTTTCATTTTCCTGTTAATATTCGGGGCTCACATGCGGTTGAGGTGTTTTTGGCGAGTTGACGCCGCTCTGCTCTCCGGCCGCCCTTGTTTCTCCAGCTTCTGGCCGAGGCGGTTGATGTTCTCCTGCAGGTTGCAATAATGAATCCGCTCCTGGGAGAGAAGCACAAAGTCACTGATAAGCGGCGCCCCCTCCCAGTTTCCAGACTGTAACGATTAAACAACTCTGACCGTAACAAGCTGCAGGGGCCCCGCCAGATCACTGACTAGTCAGCACAAGGGCCACTGGTCACCAGAGACGGAGCGTGTAATATTAGGGGAGTGTTTTCATTCCTTTCCGTTACTTCAAGTGTGGGGGCAACAGAGAGGGTGTATATAGACCACTAATCTGGGGGACAACTAATCTGGGGGACCACTGGCCTCAGAGACAACTAATCTGGGGGACCACTGACCTCAGAGACCACTAATCTGGGGGGACCACTAACCTCAGAGACCACTAATCTGGGGGACCACTGGCCTCAGAGACCACTAATCTGCGGGACCACTGACCTCAGAGACCACTAATCTGGGGGACCACTGGCCTCAGAGACCACTAATCTGGGGGAACAATAATCTGGAGGACCACTGACCTCAGAGACCACTAATCTGGGGGACCACTGACCTCAGACC
Organism: Rhinoderma darwinii; assembly: GCF_050947455.1. Classification (NCBI taxonomy): domain Eukaryota; kingdom Metazoa; phylum Chordata; class Amphibia; order Anura; family Rhinodermatidae; genus Rhinoderma; species Rhinoderma darwinii. The sequence continues at coordinate 137,103 of NW_027464115.1, forward strand.
ACTAATCTGGGGGACCACTGGCCTCAGAGACAACTAATCTGGGGGACCACTAATCTGGAGGACCACTGACCTCAGAGACCACTAATCTGGGGGACCACTGACCTCAGAGACCACTAATCTGGGGGACCACTGACCTCAGAGACCACTAATCTGGGGGACCACTGGCCTCAGAGACCACTAATCTTGGGGACCACTGGCCTCAGAGACCACTAATCTGGGGGAACACTAACCTCAGAGACCACTAATGTGGGGGGTAACTGTAATTTGGGGACCAGAGACCTTGTGTGATAGTAATATCTGGAATCCATGACCCTGGGGACCACGCTTCACTACACACAGTGCTCACTTATTAAAGGGGACCGGTCAGCAGCCACGTCTATTACAGAAAGGCGCTGGGACGGGCTCTATTATTTCCCACCATCACTGGCGCCGCTGCTCTCACCTGCTTCAGATCCTGGATTTTGTTGGTTATCTGCAATTTTTCCAGGTTGTCGTCCAAGAGGACATGGAGGGGGGGTTCCTCCTCCTGCAGAATGTACATATAAGGGTGACATATGTAAATGTGTATATAATGGTGACAAATGTAAATGTGTATATAGTGGTGACATATGTAAATGTGTATATAGAGGTGACATGTAAATATGTATAGAGGTGACATGTAAATGTGTATATAGGGGTGACATATGTAAATGTGTATATAGGGGTGACATATGTAAATGTGTATATAGGGGTGACATATGTAAATGTGTATATAGGGGTGCCATATGTAAATGTGTATATAGGGGTGATATATGTAAATGTGTATATAGGGGTGCCATATGTAAATGTGTATATAGGGGTGCCATATGTAAATGTGTATATAGGGGTGCCGTATGTATATGTGTATACAGGGGTGACATGTAAATATGTATAGAGGTGACATGTAAATGTGTATATAGGGGTGACATATGTAAATGTGTATATAGGGGTGACATATGTAAATGTGTATATAGGGGTGATATATGTAAATGTGTATATAGGGGTGACATATGTAAATGTGTATATAGGGGTGATATATGTAAATGTGTATATAGGGGTGCCATATGTAAATGTGTATATAGGGGTGCCATATGTAAATGTGTATATAGGGGTGCCGTATGTATATGTGTATACAGGGGTGACATGTAAATATGTATAGAGGTGACATGTAAATGTGTATATAGGGGTGACATATGTAAATGTGTATATAGGGGTGACATATGTAAATGTGTATATAGGGGTGACATATGTAAATGTGTATATAGGGGTGACATATGTAAACTTGTATATAGGGGTGACATATCTAAACTTGTATAGGGGTGACATATGTAAACTTGTATATAGGGGTTATATATGTAAACTTGTATATAGGGGTGACATATGTAAACTTGTATATAGGGGTGACATATGTAAATGTGTATATAGGGGTGACATATGTAAATGTGTATATAGAGGTGACATGTAAATATGTATAGAGGTGACATGTAAATATGTATAAAGGTGACATGTAAATGTGTATATAGGGGTGACATATGTAAATGTGTATATAATGGTGACAAATGTAAATGTGTATATAGGGGTGACATATGTAAATGTGTATATAGAGGTGACATGTAAATGTGTATATAGGGGTGACATATGTAAATGCGTATATAGGGGTGACATATGTAAATGTGTATATAGGGGTGACATGTAAATGTGTATATAGGGGTGACATATGTAAATGCGTATATAGGGGTGACATATGTAAATGTGTATATAGGGGTGATATATGTAAATGTGTATATAGGGGTGACATATGTAAATGTGTATATAGGGGTGCCATATGTAAATGTGTATATAGGGGTGCCATATGTAAATGTGTATACAGGGGTGACGTATGTATATGTGTATACAGGGGTGACATGTAAATATGTATAGAGGTGACATGTAAATGTGTATATAGGGGTGACATATGTAAATGTGTATATAGGGGTGACATATGTAAATGTGTATATAGGGGTGCCATATGTAAATGTGTATATAGGGGTGCCATATGTAAATGTGTATACAGGGGTGACGTATGTATATATGTATACAGGGGTGACATGTAAATATGTATAGAGGTGACATGTAAATGTGTATATAGGGGTGACATATGTAAATGTGTATATAGGGGTGACATATGTAAATGTGTATATAGGGGTGAGATATGTAAATGTGTATATAGGGGTGACATATGTAAACCTGTATATAGGGGTGACATATGTAAACTTGTATAGGGGTTATATATCTAAACTTGTATATAGGGGTGACATATGTAAACTTGTATATAGGGGTGACATATGTAAATGCACATATAGGGGTGACATATGTAAACGTGTATATAGGGGTGACATATGTAAACTTGTATATAGGGGTGACATGTAAATGTGTATATAGGGGTGACATATGTAAATGCATATATAGGGGTGACATATGTAAATGTGTATACAGGGGTGACATATGTAAATGTGTATATAGGGGTGACATATGCATATGTGTATACAGGGGAGACATGTAAATGCGTATATAGGGGTGACATATGTAAACGTGTATATAGGGGTGACATGTAAATGTATATATAGGGTTGACATATGTAAACTTGTATATAGGGGTGACATGTAAGTATGTATAGGGGTGACATATGTAAACGTGTATATAGGGGTGACATGTAAATGTATATATAGGGTTGACATATGTAAACTTGTATATAGGGGTGACATGTAAGTGTGCATATAGGGGTGCCATGTAAATATGTATAGGGGTGACATACGGAAATGTGTATATAGGGGTGACATATGTAAATGTGTATATAGGGGTGACATATGTAAATGTGTATAGAGGGGACATGTAAATGCGTATATAGGGGTGACATATGTAAACTTGTATATAGGGGTGACATGTAAGTGTGCATATAGGGGTGCCATGTAAATATGTATAGGGGTGACATACGGAAATGTGTATATAGGGGTGACATACGGAAATGTGTATATAGGGGTGACATATGTAAATGTGTATATAGGTGTGACATACAAACACTATCCCATGCGAGCGATCTATATATATGAACACTGGCGCCATATGTGATCTGAGGCTCCCACTGCTCTCACCTTCTCCCTCATCCACATCTCCAGCTCGTCCGCCTTCTTATTAAACTCCAGCAGAATTGTAGCCCCGCCCATCGCGCACTTCTGATTAGGGGCCGTTTTCTTTAGCACTTTCCATTGGTCCCTCAGATTCTGGAGTTGGGAGCGGACAGAGGCTGCGCCGGGGGGCTGAGTCCTGGAAACATGATCAACCATCTGCAAAGAGGATGATGGGAGTGATGAGCAGCGAGGACAGGTCTTCAGAAATAAGGGCACAGTGCTTGTTGTGGGGTGATAATGTAACATGGGGTGTGGGAGGTACAAAAGTATTATTATTGGGGGGCTTCATTGTATATTAGGGAGTACAGTTATAATGTAATGGGGTGCAGCTAAATCATGGGGTGCAGCTATAATATAATGGGGTGATGCTTTAATATAATGGGGTGATGCTTTAATATAATGGGGTGCAGCTATAATATAATTGGGTGCAGCTATAATGTAATGGGGTGATGCTATAATATAATCCAATCATCACCTCTTACTGACAAATAATTTCCCACCCTCCCTTCTTAGTAACACAGAGTGGGTGGGACGGGTTATCTGGGTGCAGCAAAGTGGGGTCTTCAGGTCCAGGGCCTCTGACATCTCCATAGAAACCTCACAAACACCGACAGCTTTTCCCGAGCAACCAGCGAGCTGAAGGCAGAACCAGTCCATGCCCCAAAGGCTGACACTTCACTATTATATTCTAATGAGGGTGACGAGGTCATGGGGAATAACCCCTGCAGCACCAGAGACTGAGCCCCTCCCGACCTCACAGGAGTCCTATATGAAGTGTCAGTGGGGGGCGAACAATGGCACAATATCCAAATTACAACGCCCCATGTGCTGCGCCAGGTAAGAAAGACGTGCAAGGGGGCAAACTGCACCTTCTGTCACTCATTACATTGAGCAACTCTACAGCCCCCACCCAGCCGGACATGTCTGATAACAGAGAACAATAGATTATATTCACCTGTTCTACAGTCATCCTCTCCCCAGCCGGACATGTCTGATAACAGAGAACAATAGATTGTATTCACCTGTCCTACAGTCATCCTCCCCCCAGCCTGACATGTCTGATAACAGAGAACAATAGATTGTATTCACCTGTCCTACAGTCATCCTCCCCCAGCCTGACATGTCTGATAACAGAGAACAATAGATTGTATTCACCTGTCCTACAGTCATCCTCCCCCAGCCTGACATGTCTGATAACAGAGAACAATAGATTGTATTCACCTGTCCTACAGTCATCCTCCCCCAGCCTGACATGTCTGATAACAGAGAACAATAGATTGTATTCACATGTCCTACAGTCATCCTTCCCCAGCCTGACATGTCTGATAACAGAGAACAATAGATTGTATTCACCTGTCCTACAGTCATCCTCCCCCAGCCTGACATGTCTGATAACAGAGAACAATAGATTGTATTCACCTGTCCTACAGTCATCCTCCCCCAGCCTGACATGTCTAATAACAGAGAACAATAGATTGTATTCACCTGTCCTACAGTCATCCTCCCCCCAGCCTGACGTGTCTGATAACAGAGAACAATAGATTGTATTCACCTGTCCTACAGTCATCCTCCCCCAGCCTGACATGTCTGATAACAGAGAACAATAGATTGTATTCACCTGTCCTACAGTCATCCTCCCCCAGCCTGACATGCCTGATAACAGAGAACAATAGATTGTATTCACCTGTCCTACAGTCGTCCTCCCCCAGCCCGACATGTCTGATAACAGAGAACAATAGATTGTATTCACCTGTCCTACAGTCATCCTCCCCCAGCCTGACATGTCTGATAACAGAGAACAATAGATTGTATTCACCTGTCCTACAGTCATCCTCCCCCAGCCTGACATGTCTGATAACAGAGAACAATAGATTGTATTCACCTGTCCTACAGTCATCCTCCCCCCAGCCCGACATGTCTGATAACAGAGAACAATAGATTGTATTCACCTGTCCTACAGTCATCCTCCCCCCAGCCTGACGTGTCTGATAACAGAGAACAATAGATTGTATTCACCTGTCCTACAGTCATCCTCTCCCCAGCCGGACATGTCTGATAACAGAGAACAATAGATTGTATTCACCTGTCCTATAGTCATCCTCCCCCAGCCTGACATGTCTAATAACAGAGAACAATAGATTGTATTCACCTGTCCTACAGTCATCCTCCCCCTAGCCTGACAACAGAGAACAATAGATTGTATTCACCTGTCCTACAGTCATCCTCCCCCCAGCCTGCCGTGTCTGATAACAGAGAACAATAGATTGTATTCACCTGTCCTACAGTCATCCTCTCCCCAGCCGGACATGTCTGATAACAGAGAACAATAGATTGTACTCACCTGTCCTACAGTCATCCTCTCCCAGCCTGACATGTCTGATAACAGAGAACAATAGATTGTATTCATCTGTCCTACAGTCATCCTCCCCAGCCTGACATGTCTGATAACAGAGAACAATAGATTGTATTCCCCTGTCCTACAGTCATCCTCCCCACCAGCCTGACATGTCTGATAACAGAGAACAATAGATTGTAATCACCTGTACTACAGTCATCCTCCCCCAGCCTGACATGTCTGATAACGGAGAACAATAGATTGTATTCACCTGTCCTACAGTCATCCTCCCCCCAGCCTGACATGTCTGATAACAGAACAATAGATTGTAATCACCTGTCCTACAGTCATCCTCCCCCAGCCTGACAACAGTGAACAATAGATTGTATTCACCTGTCCTACAGTCATCCTCCCCCAGCCTGACATGTCTGATAACAGAGAACAATAGATTGTATTCACCTGTCCTAAAGTCATCCTCTCCCAGCCTGACATGTCTGATAACAGAGAACAATAGATTGTATTCACCTGTCCTACAGTCATCCTCCCCCTAGCCTGACAACAGAGAACAATAGATTGTATTCCCCTGTCCTACAGTCATCCTCCCCACCAGCCTGACATGTCTGATAACAGAGAACAATAGATTGTAATCACCTGTACTACAGTCATCCTCCCCCAGCCTGACATGTCTGATAACGGAGAACAATAGATTGTATTCACCTGTCCTACAGTCATCCTCCCCCAGCCTGACAACAGTGAACAATAGATTGTATTCACCTGTCCTACAGTCATCCTCCCCCAGCCTGACATGTCTGATAACAGAGAACAATAGATTGTATTCACCTGTCCTAAAGTCATCCTCTCCCAGCCTGACATGTCTGATAACAGAGAACAATAGATTGTATTCACCTGTCCTACAGTCATCCTCCCCCAGCCGGACATGTCTGATAACAGAGAACAATAGATTGTATTCACCTGTCCTACAGTCATCCTCTCCCCAGCCGGACATGTCTGATAACAGAGAACAATAGATTGTATTCATCTGTCCTACAGTCATCCTCCCCCCCAGCCTGACATGTCTGATAACAGAGAACAATAGATTGTATTGCCCTGTCCTACAGTCATCCTCTCCCAGCCTGACATGTCTGATAACAGAGAACAATAGATTGTATTTTCCTGTCCTACAGTCATCCTCTCCCAGCCTGACATGTCTGATACCAGAGAACAATAGATGGTATTCTCCTGTCCTACAGTCATCCTCCCCCAGCCTGACATGTCTGATACCAGAGAACAACAGATTGTATTCACCTGTCCTACAGCCATCCTCTCCCCAGCCTGACATGTCTGGTAACAGTGAACAATAGATTGTATTCACCTGTCCTACAGTCATCCTCCCCCAGCCTGACATGTCTGATAAGAGAACAATAGATTGTAATCACCTGTCCTACAGTCATCCTCCCCCCAGCCTGACATGCCTGATAACAGAGAACAATAGATTGTATTCACCTGTCCTACAGTCGTCCTCCCCCAGCCCGACATGTCTGATAACAGAGAACAATAGATTGTATTCACCTGTCCTACAGTCATCCTCCTCCAGCCTGACATGTCTGATAACAGAGAACAATAGATTGTATTCACCTGTCCTACAGTCATCCTCTCCCAGCCTGACATGTCTGATAGCAGAGAACAATAGATTGTATTCACCTGTCCTACAGTCATCCTCCCCCCAGCCTGACATGTCTGATAACAGAGAACAATAGATTGTATTCACCTGTCCTACAGTCATCCTCCCCCCAGCCTGACATGTCTGATAACAGAGAACAATAGATTGTATTCACCTGTCCTACAGTCATCCTCCCGCAGCCTGACATGTCTGATAACAGAGAACAATAGATTGTATTCACCTGTCCTACAGTCATCATCCCCCAGCCCGACATGTCTGATAACAGAGAACAATAGATTGTAATCACCTGTCCTACAGTCATCCTCCCCCCAGCCTGACGTGTCTGATAACGGAGAACAATAGATTATATTCACCTGTCCTACAGTCATCCTCCCCCAGCCTGACATGTCTGATAACAGAGAACAACAGATTGTATTCACCTGTCCTACAGTCATCCTCCCCCAGCCTGACATGTCTGATAACAGAGAACAATAGTTTGTATTCACCTGTCCTACAGTCATCCTCCCCCAGCCTGACATGTCTGATAACAGAGAACAATAGATTGTATTCACCTGTCCTACAGTCATCCTCCCCCCAGCCTGACATGTCTGATAACAGAGAACAATAGATTGTATTCACCTGTCCTACAGTCATCCTCTCCCAGCCTGACATGTCTGATAACAGAGAACAATAGATTGTATTCACCTGTCCTACAGTCATCCTCTCCCAGCCTGACATGTCTGATAGCAGAGAACAATAGATTGTATTCACCTGTCCTACAGTCATCCTCCCCCCAGCCTGACATGTCTGATAACAGAGAACAATAGATTGTATTCACCTGTCCTACAGTCATCCTCCCCCAGCCTGACATGTCTGATAACAGAGAACAATAGATTGTATTCACCTGTCCTACAGTCATCCTCCCCCAGCCTTACATGTCTGATAACAGAGAACAATAGATTGTATTCACCTGTCCTACAGTCATCCTCTCCCAGCCTGACATGTCTGATAACAGAGAACAATAGTCTGTGTACAAGAGCTCACAATCTAAACCCTCCTAAGCCATAAGCAGGAATCACCGGCCCCCCATCATACCTGCTTGATCTCCAGACTGAGCTGTGAGATGTTGGGGGGCTCACTGGGGGCTTCTCCTGCTCTGATAAGGCTTCCAGCAGGGGGCGCCGTCCTCACAATTTCACTCAGGGCAGAATCAGAGGGGGGTCCAGGACACTGAAACAGAGAAACATCACAGAATCACCCCAAATAACAGACACCCCAGTACTGGACCCCACAACGCGCCGGTCCGGGTCCATCACCATCATCTTTGGATGTCAGTTTCGTTTTACCGCTCAGAGATACCAGCCCCCACCTCGACTGTGTGATACAGAATGGGGTGTGACTAGAGGAAAACATTAACTATTTATATCCCAGCACAGATAACTATGTAGACCCTATACATACCTGTCCTGATATTAGGTTACATCATGTACCCCACTGCAGTCACATCCAGAGCTGCAGCCACAATTCCTTCACATCATGTCTTATACTCCAGTCACATCCAGAGCTGCAGCCACAATTATGCAGGCTGCTGTATGGAATGGATCGAGATTTGTTCTGAACATTTTCCGTCACTTATAACAGCACCAGGACTGAAGCTGCACATGAAGATCCGCCGTTCTGCATCTCAGTGGCCCCTGCAGACTTCGGGCCCCACAGATATTGCTGTCTTGATCAGTCATGGTGGTTTGATATTTCAGGGGTTAAATTTAGGGATGCCGAGGTCCCGGGTGAGGTCAGGCCACTCCCAGTCTGGGACACAGAGGAGTTTTGTGCAGCAGAAGACATGGTGAGGGTCTCAGGGCGACCGCCCGGGTTGACGAAACGACGAATATTCCATTATCGGTCATCTCCCCCACCAGGATCCCCTCCCCCAACAAAGATTTATTAATAACGATGAGAGTCGTCATCTTCCGACAAATCCTATTCAGCGGACAGGTCAATGATCGGGCAAACCAGCGTTCATATGAGCGCCCGCTCCCGATCATCGCCGCGTGCGGACCCTCCTTCATCCGGTGATCATATCAATTACACAGAATTAAATATTATTGTTGTCGGCAGCACATCCCCCTGTGTGAACAACGACGTGCAGCCGTCGGAGGAGGACGAGCGATCAGAGTAACGAGAAACCAGAGTCATGTGCGATCAGAGTCAAGAGCCACCAGAGTCAAGAGCGACCAGAGTCAAGAGCCACCAGAGTCAGGAGCCACCAGAGTCAAGAGCCACCAGAGTCAAGAGCCACCAGAGTCAAGAGCCACCAGAGTCAAGAGCCACCAGAGTCAAGAGCCACCAGAGTCAAGAGCCACCAGAGTCAAGATCCACCAGAGTCAAGATCCACCAGAGTCAAGAGCCATCAGAGTCAAGAGCCATCAGAGTCAGGAGGGATCAGAGTCAGGAGGGATCAGAGTCAGGAGGGATCAGAGTCAGGAGGGATCAGAGTCAGGAGGGATCAGAGTCAGGAGGGATCAGAGTCAGGAGGGATCAGAGTCAGGAGGGATCAGAGTCAAGAGCCATCAGAGTCAAGAGCCATCAGAGTCAAGAGCCATCAGAGTCAAGAGCCATCAGAGTCAGGAGCCATCAGAGTCAGGAG